>NC_069501.1:647506491-647806491 GCF_027579735.1 Bombina bombina
ATTTACCTTATTTATTTAGTTGTATTATTATAACAATGTCTTTAATTTAGTGCTTGAAAATTCTGTTTAATATTTTTAGTAGCCAGGCATATTTTGAGGATACAGACATTTGGATTTATATATAGATATATGGATAATAAACCCCAAAAATTAGGAGCCATGGGTAAAATTATAGAAGCCATTGGCTCCCAGGCTCCTGGGTTTGTAGAGCACTGCTTTATTTGATTACTTTATAATTATATATTTCAATAATGAAAAGAAATACCACACTACATTAATCTTTAAGGGGACAGTATACACTCATTTTCACATAACATTATGTAATGCACACTACTATAAAGAATAAGATGCACAGATACTGATATAAAAATCAAGTATCAAACAGTTTAAAAAATAACTTTGAAGCTCTCGGTTTAGCTATGTTGAAGAGGTAGCTGGAAAGTCCACTGCAAGTAGCAAATAAGACACTCCACCCACTCCCCCTTACTTTAAAGATGAAAAGACCCTTTACACAAACAGGAGCAAGATGGAGAAGGTAGCTGACGGTATTCGCATAAAACTTTTGTGCTTGGTTAAGAGTCTGAAATTTAGAGCAATGTTATTTATAAATAATTGAAAATATACATGTAAAAAAAAAATGTTATGGCCTATATAAATAGATCATCTACAAAACATTGATGCAAATCCAAAATGAGTGTATAATGTCTCTTTATTTTTTATATTTTAAAAATGCATATAGTAATGTTATTTTTATTTTTTATTTTAATATAGATGCAACAATTCATGGACGAAATAAATTCTGAACCCACGTTGTTTGATGTTTCTCAAACACACTTATGGGATCCAAGAAGAAATCCGGAAGAAATTATAAATGAATCTAAGATCTGATACCCAGTCTCAGGCGATTTACGCAGAATCTGAAGATGTTGAAAGACTAACTAGTCTATCTTGGTGCTCATGTGGAAACTGTGTTCTAATGCCCACTATTGTGGAGAGTATTTGTTGCTACGAAAGTCCAAAAGTTACTTTCCATATTCCAGATGATGGATTCTGTATTTGTGAAGCTGATATCATAAATAGAGAACATCTCCTTCGAATGACGAAATTTAACAATAGTTATGGACCTATGCGTTTCGCAGGTGGATATGTTCTGATGGAGAGGTAATTTTAATTATTAAATTTATTAACATACGCCTAGATTTAGAGTTTTGCGGCCAAAGGGGTGCGTTAGCTACGCGTGGTTTTTTTCCCCCGCACCTTTTAAATAACGCTGGTATTGAGAGTTCTCTGAAGGGCTACATTAGGCTCCAAAAAGGGAGCGTACAGGCATATTTACCGCCACTTCAACTCTCAATACCAGTGTTGCTTACGGTAGCGGCTAGCTGGAAAAACGTGCTTGTGCACGATATCCCCATAGGAAACAATGGGGCAGTTTGGGCTGAAAAAAACCTAACACCTGCAAAAAAGCAGCGTTCAGCTCCTAACGCAGCCCCATTGTTTCCTATGGGTAAACAGTTTCTAAGTCTGCACCTAATACCCTAACATGTACCCGAGTCTAAACACCCCTAACCTTACACTTATTAACCCCTAATCTGCCGCCCCCACTATCGCTGACCCCTGCATTATATTATTAACCCCTAATCTGCCACTCCGGACACCGCCGCAACCTACATTATAGCTATGTACCCCTAATCTGCTGCCCCTAACATCGCCGACCCCTACATAATATTTATTAACCCCTAATCTGCCCCTCCCAATGTCGCCGCTACCTTACCTACACTTATTAACCCCTAATCTGCCGACCCGACCTAGCCGCTACTCTAATAAATGTATTAACCCCTAAACCGCCTCACTCCAGCGTCAAAAACCCTATAATAAATATTATTAACCCGTAATCTGCCCTCACTAACATCGCTGACACCTAACTTCAAGTATTAACCCCCAATCTGCAGACCGGATCTCGCCGCTACTCTAATAAATGTATTAACCCCTAAAGCTAAGTCTAACCCTAACCCTAACACCCCCCTAAATTAAATATAATTTTAATCTAACGAAATAAATTAAATATTATTAACTAAAGTCTTCCTATTTAAAACTAAATACTTACCTGTAAAATAAACCCTAATATAGCTACAATATAACAAATAATTATATTGTATCTATTTTAGGATTTATATTTATTTTACAGGCAACTTTGTATTTATTTTAACTAGGTACAATAGCTATTAAATAGTTATTTACTATTTAATAGCTACCTAGTTAAAATAATTACCAAATTACCTGTAAAATAAATCCTAACCTAAGTTACAATTAAACCTAACACTACACTATCAATAAATAAATTAAATCAATTAACCAGAAGTACCTACAATTAAATAAACTAAACTAAATTACAAAAACAAACAAACACTAAATTACAAAAAATAAAAAAAGATTACAAGAATTTTAAGCTAATTACACCTACTCTAAGCCCCCTAATAAAATATCAAAGCCCCCCAAAATAAAAAAATTCCCTACCCTAATCTAAATTAAAATAGTTAAAAGCTCTATTACCTTACCAGCCCTTAAAAGGGCTTTTTGTGGGGCATGCCCCAAAGAAATCAGCTCTTTTGCCTGTAAAAAAAACACAATACCACCCCCCAACATTACAACCCACCACCCACATACCCCTACTCTAACCCAAACCCCCCTTAAATAAACCTAACACTACCCCCCTGAAGATCTCCCTACCTTGAGTCGTCTTCACTCAGCCGAGCACCGATGGACCAAAAGAAGACATAGGGAGCGTCAGAAGTCTTCATCCTATCCGGGCAGAAGAGGACATCCGGACCGGCAGACATCTTCATCCAAGCGGCATCTTCTATCTTCATCCATCCGACGAGGAGCGGCTCCATCTTCAAGACCTCCGACGCGGAACATTCTCTTCCTACCAACGACTACCGACGAATGAAGGTTCCTTTAAGTGACGTCATCCAAGATGGCGTCCCTCGAATTCCAATTGGCTGATAGGATTCTATCAGCCAATCGGAATTAAGGTAGGAAAAATCTGATTGGCTGATTGAATCAGCAAATCAGATTCAAGTTCAATCGGATTGGCTGATCCAATCAGCCAATCAGATTGAGCTCGCATTCTATTGGCTGCTCGCATTCTATTGACTATTTAATAGCTATTGTACCTAGTTAAAATAAATACAAAGTTTCCTGTAAAATAAATATAAATCCTAAAATAGATACAATATAATTATTTTTTATATTGTAGCTATATTAGGGTTTATTTTACAGGTAAGTATTTAGTTTTAAATAGGAAGACTTTAGTTAATAATATTTAATTTATTTCGTTAGATTAAAATTATATTTAATTTAGGGGGGTGTTAGGGTTAGGGTTAGACTTAGCTTTAGGGGTTAATATATTTATTAGAGTAGCGGCGAGGTCCGGTCAGCAGATTAGGGGTTAATACTTGAAGTTAGGTGTCGGCGATGTTAGTGAGGGCAGATTAGGGGTTAATAATATTTATTATAGGGTTTTTGAGGCGGGAGTGAGGCGGTTTAGGGGTTAATACATTTATTAGAGTAGTTAATAAGTGTAGGTAAGGTAGCGGCGACGTTGGGAGGGGCAGATTAGGGGTTAATTAATATTATGAAGGTGTCGGCGATGTTAAGGGCAGCAGATTAGGGGTACATAGGGATAATGTAGGTGGCGGCGGTGTGCGGTCGGCAGATTAGGAGTTAAAAAAATGTATTAGAGTGGCGGCGATGTGGGGGGACCTCGGTTTAGGGGTACATAGGTAGTTTATGGGTGTTAGTGTACTTTAGAGCGCAGTAGTTAAGAGCTTTATAAACCGGCGTTAGCCCAGAAAGCTCTTAACTACTGACTTTTTTCTGCGGCCGGAGTCTTGTCGGTAAAGGGTCTAATGCTCTAAATACCGGCGTTAGGAAGATCCCATTGAAAAGATAGGATACGCAATTGACGTAAGGGGATTAGCGGTATGGAAAAGTCGCGGCTTGGAAGTGAGCATTAGACCCTTTCCTGGCTGACTCTAAATACCAGGGGGCGGTAAAAAGCAGCGTTAGGAGCCCTTAACGCTGCTTTTGACTGCTAATGCAGAACTCTAAATCTAGCCGTTTAATTTTAAAATTTATTATTTATTTAATAAAAAATTAGGACAACGTATTACATGAAATGTTCAGAATATTTAGATCACAATTATTCAATATTATCTATCTAGTTTAGTTCAACAAAATAATTTTTTATTTTAAATAATTATTATAAATCAAACACAGAGGCGTCAATATAAAACTCATGTACGCGCTAAAATAATTCATGACACATGAAGGCACAAACATAAAAATAAGTAATAAATAAATTATATGACAAACATTTATAGCAAAAATATATATCTAAACAAGCACACGGCCAAACATAACATTTTATATATAGAGACAATCTTAAATTCAGACACATCAACTAGTGTAAACCCCCCCCAAAAAAATCATACATACACAAATTTTAATGAAAAAAAAGACTAACATGAACTAGTGCAAATATTAATTAATTGAACAAAAACACACTCACGCATAATATCAGATACATAGACTAGTGCAAACTCACATAATAATTGCACTTCAGACAGTCACCCATCAACTTGCATACATGCAATGGTTAAACTAAAAAGTAATTGAACATACACATAGTCAAGCATAAACTCATATACATACACTAGTGCAAACTCAAAAAATAATTGTACATACACACATTCACCCATGAACTTTCATACATACAAAAAAAAATTCACCCATCAACCCACATCCATGCACTATTGTTAATACAAACTAATTGGCCATAAACACAGTCTAGAAAAAAATCATATATATACACTATTGCAAAATCAGGAAAAAAAGGTACTGACACACATTCACCCATCAACTTTCATACATACACTTGTGTAAAAACACATTCAACCATCAACTCACATCCATGCACTATTGTTAATAAAAAATAAGTGGCCATACACACAGTCACCAAAAAAATAATATACATACACTATTGAAAAATAAAAAAATAATTGTACAGACACACATTCACCCATCAACTTGCATACATACACTATTGCAAAAACACATTCATCCATCAACTCACATACATGCAATGGATAAAATACAAAATATTTGAAGATACACAGTCACGCATAAACTCATATACATACACTAGTACAAATTGACAAAATATTTTCAAATACACACATTCAACCATCAACTGGCATAGATACACCAGTGCAAAAACACATTCACCCATCAACTCACATCCATGGACTATTGTTAATACTAAATAAGTGGCCATACACACATTCACGCCAAAAATCATATACATACACTATTGAAAAATCAAATATTATTTGTACAGACACACAAACACACATTCACCATCGACTCACATACATACACTATTGCATAATTATATTTGATATATTTTAGTAGTTTTTTAATTTTGAAATTGCTTAGCTAAAAATAAATTTATAATTGAAATATTGTATAATCATTAATGGTAATACTGTATGTGAATATATAATATATATATATATATATATATATATTTATATACAGTATATATATATATATATATATATATATATATATATATTAATAACTCCAATTTTTTTTAATTTTCTTTACCATTTTTTATTACATTAAATATTGTATTATCATATTAATTTTATTCATACAAATATTTTTTATATATTTAATTTATTTTTTTATTTTTTTTATAGAGCTTTTAGAAAACTAGCATACAGAGAATACACAACATGGATCCACAATTTTCTAGGACCAAAAGAAAGAAAACCAATTCCATCATGTGTAGTAAAAAGTATACGTAATTCATTTCCAGCACCAGATGATATATACATTGGTCTCCACTATGCTGACGATGATGGTCCTGCAATGGATATGATACTTGAATAATTGATTTTAATTTTTTTTTTTTTTTTATTTATTTACAAGTTGATTGATATTTGTTGGTTCCATAAGAGAATAATTGTATTCTAAAAAGCGAAAAAAATAAGGCACCGCCATGGTGGACAATCAGTGGTAACAGGAACGCTGTGAGCGCAAGTGAAACTGTACTTACAAGCTGCCAGACACTTGAGAAATGTCACAAACCCCTTCTGGACTCTTAACGAGTCGTCCAGTTGACTCTCTATCTTGCACTATCAGCAGGCGATGTCAGTCGGTTGGTGCGTATGCTTCCTCATTTAGGGAACCACTGGCATCTGTTAATGGATAATAATGTAACAGTGCAACGTTGAAGATCCACGGCCAATCAAATAAGTATTGTAATAATAGAGCATACCAAAAGTGGATAACTAAAAAAAAGTATAAATTTTAATCAACAACTGTTATCCTTGAACTCTTATTATCCACTTTTTGTCTGCTCCCTTGGTACACTACGGATTTGATTGACCATGGATCTTCAACGTAGCACTGTTACATTATTATCCATTAACAGATGACGGTGGTTCCCTAAATGAGTAAGCATACGCACCCACCAACGGACATCGCCTTCTGACAGTGCAAGAGAGAGAGTCAGCTGGACGACTCGTTAATAGTTCAGAAGGTGTTTTTTTTACACTTCTTAAGTGTCTGGCAGCTTGTAAGTACAGCTTCAATTGCGCTCACAGCATTCCTGTTACCACTGATTGTCCAGCATGGTAACTTTTTGGTCTTCTTATATCTTTAGTATATTTGATCTTGGGTCACCAACAATATTACTGAAGAAGCAGCCTGCCGTCATCTACTCCCTTGATTCTGAGCAAAGGGATATAGAGTGTCCTATTACAGTTTTTACTTTGGACTATATAGTTCTCACTGTAGATAAGTGAGATTTAACATATGCTTATATTCTTCAATTGTTTTGCATTGTATGTTCCTCATATTCTTGTATGGTGTTTATAGACCTATACTATTGTTGATCTTATGATATTTATATATTTCACTATTTATATGTTGTATAATTTTTATGCCACTTTAAATGTCACTTTATATGTTATTGTACATATGTGTGTAATTTGTTGTAGTGATTCATCACTTCTATTACCACGTTTTTTATTTTCCATCCCTATTGATGCACTTATTTTTTTTAATATATAAAAAAAAAAATTTCCATTGTATTCTAAGGTTTATCTCTTTTTTTAATTTGATTTTATTGCATTCTATTTGAAAAATTGCAAATTTTTTATATTTATTTCTGTTAGTTGGTTACCACAGTTCTTAATTTCCTAATAAATTGTTTTGAAAAAAAAATAATGTTTTTATTTAACTTCAAAAATATAAAATATAATTTGAAAAAAAAGTATCAAATTTTATTTCATATCAAAATTGAATTTCTAAATGTTATATTGATAATTTTAGTTACGAATAATTAATTTTAAGCATATCATCTTTGTAATTTTTTATTTAAAAATGTTATATCTTATATTATCATTGAATAAATTAAATAATTGGATGTTGAAGCTTTATCCATGTCGCTCAACCTAAAATGCACTTTCACAATATTTAAATTTGGTCTTTTTTGTATAACATCGGTAGAACCCCTTGCACTCTCTACAGTGATTTTGCTCTCTCTATCCCCCATCTCTTTTGTGCTTTTTTCACTCTTTCAACCCCCTTTTTTTTGCGCTCTTTAAAACCTATTTTTTGTTATATCTGTTCCAAATCTCTACTACTCAACAATTCTATTTTGCACTCTCTCTCCATCACCTCTCTCTATTCCACCCTATCTCTGTCTTTAACCCCCCTCTCTCTCAAACCCCCACATTTTTATATCTTTACACTATCTTTATCTCTCCCCTCTATGTCTCTCTTAACTCTATGGGGCCTAGTTATGAAGCCGTCAACCTCAAATACGCTGGAATTCCGCAGCGTATTTGTGGCGAGGCTGATACGCCTTAGTTATCAAAGGCTCGAGACCTGCAAAAGTAGAATTTTGTGACGTAAGCTTCGATCCGCCGGACTCAGTCCGACACAGATCGATTCTTACGTCACTCCAGATGTTCCGCACACAAGTGCGGCACATTCTCACTACTTTTGCTAGTTATAAAAAAACTAGCAGGTACGCTCGGCACTTTTACGGCCCAGCGTACCTTGTTTTCAAACCGCCACCCCTGGAGGCGGCGGATCCCATAGGAATCAATGGGAGTCTGACCATAGCGAAAGTACAAGTTCGCTGCTGACAGACATCCCATTCATTCCTATGGGAGCTGTCTACACCTAACACCCTAACATGTACCCCGAGTCTAAACACCACTAATCTGTCCCCCCTACACCGCCGCAACTAAATAAAGTTATTACCCCCTAAACCTCCGCTCCCGGAGCCCACCGCAAGCTACTCTATACATATTAACCCCTAAACCGCCGCTCCCGGAGCCCACCGCAACTATAATAAATGTATTAACCCCTAAACCGCCGCTCCCTGAACCCGCCGCAACCTATATTAAATGTATTAACCCCTATCCTGCCCCCCCTACACCGTCGCCACCTATAATAAATTTATTAACCCCTAATCTGCCCCCCCTACACCGTCGCCACCTATAATAAATTTATTAACCCCTAATCTGCCCCCCCTACACCGTCGCCACCTATAATAAATTTATTAACCCCTATCCTGCACCCCACTACGCTGCCGCCACTGTAATAAAATTATTAACCCCTAAACCTAAGTCTAACCCTAACCCTTACGCCCCCCTAACTTAAATATTAATTAAATAAATCTAAATAAATTAACTCTTATTAACTAAATGAATCCTATTTAAAACTAAATACTTACCTATAAAATAAACCCTAATATAGCTACAATATAAATAAGAATTATATTCTAGCTATTTTAGGATTTATTTTTATTTTACAGGTACCTTTCAATTTATTTTAACTAGGTACAATAGCTATTAAATAGTTATTAACTATTTAATAGCTTACCTAGCTAAAATAAACTGAAATTTACCTGTAAAATAAATCCTAACCTAAGTTACAATTACACCTAACACTACACTATACTTTAATAAATTATTCCTATTTAAAAATAAATACTTACCTGTAAAATAAACACTAAGATAGCTACAATATAATTAATAATTATATTGTAGCTATCTTAGGATTTATATTTATTTTACAGGTAACTTTGTATTTATTTTAGCTAGTTAGAATAGTTATTAAATAGTTATTAACTATTTAATAACTACCTAGCTAAAAGAAATACAAAATTACCTGTAAAATAAATCCTAACCTAATTTACAATTAAACCTAACACTACACTATCATTAAATTAATTAAATAAACTACCTGCAAATAACTACAATTAAATACAATTACATAAACTAACTAAAGTACAAAAAATAAAAAAAGCTACGTTACAAAAAATAAAAAAATAAGTTACAAACATGTTAAAAATATTACAACAATTTTAAGCTACTTACACCTAATCTAAGCCCCCTAATAAAATAACAAACCCCCCCAAAATAAAAAAAATGCCCTACCCTATTCTAAATTAAATAAAGTTCAAAGCTCTTTTACCTTACCAGCCCTTAAAAGGGCCATTTGTGGGGGCATGCACCAAAGAAAACAGCTCTTTTGCCTGTAAAAGAAAAATACAACCCCCCCCAACATTAAAACCCACCACCCACATACCCCTAATCTAACCCAAACCCCCCTTACAAAAACCTAACACTAATCCCCTGAAGATCATCCTACCTTTAGTCTTCTTCACTCAGCCGAGCCACCGATGGAACCGAAGTGGACATCCGGAGCGGAAGAAGTTAATCCTCCAAGCGGCGCTGAAGAATTCTTCCATCCGATGAAGTCATCATCCAGGCGGCGCTGAAGAAAAGTCTTCTATCCGGGCGAAGTCATCTTCCAAGCCGGGTCTTGAATCTTCCTTCCGCCGACGTGGAACCTCCTTCTTCACCGACGGACTACGACGAATGAAGGCTCCTTTAAGGGACGTCATCCAAGATGGCGTCCCCTCAATTCCGATTGGCTGATAGGATTCTATCAGCCAATCGGAATTAAGGTAGGAAAAATCTGATTGGCTGATGGAATCAGCCAATCAGATTGAGCTTGCATTCTATTGTCTGTTCCGATTGGATTGAACTTGAATCTGATTGGCTGATTCCATCAGCCAATCAGATTTTTCCTACCTTAATTCCGATTGGCTGATAGAATCCTATCAGCCAATCGGAATTGAGGGGACGCCATCTTCGATGACGTCCCTTAAAGGAGCCTTCATTCGTCGTAGTCCGTCGGTGAAGAAGGAGGTTCCGCGTCGGCGGAAGGAAGATTCAAGACCCGGCTTGGAAGATGACTTCGCCCGGATAGAAGACTTTTCTTCAGCGCCGCCTGGATGATGACTTCATCGGATGGAAGATTTCTTCAGCGCCGCTTGGAGGATTAACTTCTTCCGCTCCGGATGTCCACTTCGGTTCCATCGGTGGCTCGGCTGAGTGAAGACGACTAAAGGTAGGATGATCTTCAGGGGATTAGTGTTAGGTTTTTGTAAGGGGGGTTTGGGTTAGATTAGGGGTATGTGGGTGGTGGGTTTTAATGTTGGGGGGGTTGTATTTTTCTTTTACAGGCAAAAGAGCTGTTTTCTTTGGGGCATGCCCCCACAAATGGCCCTTTTAAGGGCTGGTAAGGTAAAAGAGCTTTGAACTTTATTTAATTTAGAATAGGGTAGGGCATTTTTTTATTTTGGGGGGGTTTGTTATTTTATTAGGGGGCTTAGATTAGGTGTAAGTAGCTTAAAATTGTTGTAATATTTTTAACATGTTGGTAACTTATTTTTTTATTTTTTGTAACTTAGCTTTTTTTATTTTTTGTACTTTAGTTAGTTTATGTAATTGTATTTAATTGTAGTTATTTGTAGGTAGTTTATTTAATTAATTTAATGATAGTGTAGTGTTAGGTTTAATTGTAACTTAGGTTAGGATTTATTTTACAGGTAATTTTGTATTTCTTTTAGCTAGGTAGTTATTAAATAGTTAATAACTATTTAATAACTATTCTAACTAGCTAAAATAAATACAAAGTTACCTGTAAAATAAATATAAATCCTAAGATAGCTACAATATAATTATTAATTATATTGTAGCTACCTTAGTGTTTATTTTACAGGTAAGTATTTAGTTTTAAATAGGAATAATTTATTAAAGTATAGTGTAGTGTTAGGTGTAATTGTAACTTAGGTTAGGATTTATTTTACAGGTAAATTGCAGTTTATTTTAGCTAGGTAAGCTATTAAATAGTTAATAACTATTTAATAGCTATTGTACCTAGTTAAAATAAATTGAAAGGTACCTGTAAAATAAAAATAAATCCTAAGATAGCTAGAATATAATTATTATTTATATTGTAGCTATATTAGGGTTTATTTTATAGGTAAGTATTTATTTTTAAATAGGATTAACTTAGTTAATACGAGAAATATTATTTAGATTTATTAAATTAATATTTAAGTTAGGGGGCGTTAGGGTTAGGGTTAGACTTAGGTTTAGGGGTTAATAATTTTATTACAGTGGCGGCGGCGTAGTGGGGGGCAGGATAGGGGTTAATAAATTTATTATAGGGGGCGACGGTGTAGGGGAGGCAGATTAGGGGTTAATAAATTTATTATAGGTGACGACGGTGTAGGGGGGGCAGGATAGGGGTTAATACATTTAATATAGGTTGCGGCGGGTTCTGGGAGCGGCGGTTTAGAAGTTAATACATTTATAAGAGTTGCGGCGGGGTCTAGAAGCGGCGGTTTAGGGGTTAGTAACTTTATTGAGTTGCGGGAGGCTCCGGGGGCGCCGGTATAGGGATAGAACAGTGTAGTTTAGTGTGAGTGCTTAGTGACAGGCTAGCAAAAAAGCTGGGAAAAAGCCGAAGAGCAGCGAGATCGGATGAGTGATAACTGTCACAGTCCGCTGCTCATCGCCCCACGGCTTTTTGACAGCTTTATTTGATAACTTAGGCGTATTTTTTCAGGTCCGCGGCGGCAAAGGTAGGCGAGCTTAGGCGGGCGTATTGGGCCGGCGAAGCCAGAAAAGTAGACAGCTTGATAACTACCCCCCTATATCTCTATTCCATCTCTATATCGGTCTCCACACTATCTCTCTCAACCCTCTCTATCTCTCTCCCCTCTCTATCTGTCTACCCTCTCTCTCTCCCCTCTATATCTCGCTCCCCTCTCTCTATCTATAGACCCTCAATATATCTCTCACATCCCCTCTCTATATCTCTCACCTCCCCTCTCTATCTCTCTCCCCCTCTCTGTCTCTCTCTCTCCTCTCTATCTGTCTCTACCCTCTCTATGTCTCTCCCCTCTCTATCTTTCTCCCCTCTTTATCTCTCTCCCCTCTCTCTCTCTCTATGCCATCTAGATCTATCACCTC
Organism: Bombina bombina; assembly: GCF_027579735.1. Taxonomy (NCBI): domain Eukaryota; kingdom Metazoa; phylum Chordata; class Amphibia; order Anura; family Bombinatoridae; genus Bombina; species Bombina bombina. The sequence continues at coordinate 647,518,908 of NC_069501.1, forward strand.
CCATTTCTATGTCTCTCTTCACTCTCTCTCTCCCCTCTCTATGTCTCTCCCATCTCTATCTTTCTCCACTCTCAATCTTTCTACCCTCTCTCCCTCTCTCTCTCTCTCTCTCTCTATGCCCTCTATATCTCTCTCCCCTCTATATCGCTCACCTCCCCTCTCTATCTCTCTCTCTCCCCCCTCTTTATCTGTCTCTACCCTCTCTATGTCTCTCCCCTCTCTATCTTTCTACCCTCTATATCTCTCTACCCTCTCTCTGTCTACGCCCTCTATATCTCTCTCCCCTCTATATCTCTCACCTCCCCTCTCTTTCTCTCTCTACCCTCTCTATGTCTATCTACCCTCTCTATCTCTCTCTACCCTCTGTATCTCTCTCTCTAATCTCTCTATCTCTCTCTACTCTCTCTATCTCTTGACCAATTAATAAATCGACCCTTTATGCCTCAGATCAGCTATGGACTCAAAGGCCACGTGTGTTTTTCCACGTGCTGTATATACTGTGTATGTTAGCTTTGTAATAACACACTTTTCCTTTCATATTATAGGTTGTAAATAAAAGATTAAATCAAAATCTTTATATTAAGAAACATTATATGAAGGGTCCTAAGGTTATTTTGTATAAAAACATAATCACCTTAGTATATACTGTATATTAAATTAAATATAATATAAATTACCAAACAAATTTTTTATAAAAAATAAACATAAATAGGTAATAATATTATGTTTATTAATATATGGCTAACTTAAATTATATATATATATATATATATATATATATATATATATATATATATATATATATATATATATTTATATGTATATATATATATATATATATACAGTATATATATATATATATATAAATAGACAGAGATTTATCAATATTGTTTATTAACAAATTCACATAAAACGAAAAAGTAATCGTCAGAAAATAAAAATAATAATCTAAAAAAATAATGTAAAATAAAATAACAAATACTAAACTTTAATTTAAATTGTTTTTAAAATGGACACTCGTGTATACATTAAACTATAAATATTTATGTAATAATTTTAATTTTAACAAACTTTCCTGTTTACTTTTATCAGCAAATATGATTATTTATCTTGGTATTCTTACGAATAAACTAAAGAAAGAAAGTACACGTGTGCCATATGGATAACACTGTGTTCAGGCAACGGCGGTTATTTAAGATTTGGATAAAAACAATAATAAATGCAAGATAATAGATATTAAACAGTCACATTCATGTTATCAGGGGGGTGTCAGAATATGCTTAAAGCCAAGTCAATGACAGAGCTAAAAATTATATTAATATAACTCTGTTTTTTATGCAAAACTGGGGAATGGGTAATCAAGGTATTATCTATCTTTTAAAACAATAACAATTCTATGGCATACCCTCCCTTTATATAAGTCATTCTTTTTGTGTTGGACATTTGATCTTTGAGTTGTAATTGTTGGCAAGTGCAGCCAACTTTGTTCTTGCCTCCATTGCGTCCATACGAAAGTGAATTCTTTTAGGACGGTATTTTAGTACGAAACTGTTTATTAATTGACATCATTGGTGCGTTACATGCTGTTTTGAACTGGCATGGTATTAATTTTAAAATTTCATCGAGGCAATTCTCAAAGACTATAAATTTACGTTCATGAACATAATCTTCGTTCGATTTCTCAAATAACATTGAAAATTCATCCGCTGTATCTTCTGTTGTTTCTGGATTATAAGTGATGTCTTTCAAATCTTCATCCATTGGTTCAATTGCCAAAATTTCTAAACTTTGAATGCTTTGTTCATCAGGATTTAATGTTTCTTCTTCTTGGACAATTGTGATTGCTTCGTTTTCGGTAACGATCAATGCTGGTGCTTCAACTTCTGTAACAGCTACAATATCCATATTTGCTTCTGATGTTGGAGAAAGCAAAGCACTTTGTATTTCTGTAGAATTGTGCAGAGTATGCTGAGAAAATGTAAATTGAGAAACGCTTGTTTCAGAAGAGACGTCACCCATTGTCCAAGTGTACTTATCTATCATTTTGTGTAAGTCTTTGGTTGTGGTTGATTTAGTCTTATTTTTTGTAATGATTGGATTTGTTTGAACACTGGCACTTACAGTGGCATATAAGGGATTAAATTCCGTTGATTGATCCTTTAGAATTTTAATTTCTGTATTAGTTGTTGCATCAACTTTACTCTGATTCACATGTTGTCCACATACATGGCATATGTGAATTCTTTCTCAACTTTCATACACATAGGGTTCATAGCCGGTAGAAGTCGATGGCAAGTTTGTTTGTTCTGTTGGAACTCTTAATGATTCTACTGTTGAGGCAGTATTTCCAGATTTATATATTCTTGATGGAAATATTGTTGGTATTGATATATCTTTTAAATAACGGCTCACTCCGTGTGTGTAGTATGAGTCTGGATGAAAGTGCAGAGAACACATTCGATATCTTGTTGCCTTGTTGGTTTCGTAAATCAATTGAACCATTTGTTCAAGTTCCTCTGGTCTATATTGATTTGTTTGACGAAGCCATAGCCGTATTCTCTCATGTGTTTTTTGGAAAATGTGTAGCTATACAGATGGATTCGATCGCCCTTTCTTGGTTGAACTGAGACATCTGATGACAATGCAGTTAGGCATTGTAAGATTTTCCTAATATAAATCAAATAAAAAACAATAAAAAATTAATATTTTCTAATCTTGAAAAAAAATAAATTGACAATATATTATTAAATTATATTTTTAGTAAAAAATTAGAAATATTCTTCAAGAGACATACATAGGTTTAAAAATGTTAACCTTTGTAAGTATTAATAGTACGACTTTATTATATTTTATTATTTTCGAATTTTTTAAATAAAGTGTGTGTATTAGTTGTTTTTTCTGTAATTTTAATAGCTTTGTATGTGCTATGATATATTATGTGTTATATTTATATATAATATATAATGCATTAGCACTCCATTTATATATAATTACTTCCCGCAAATGGAAGGATAATGGGGTAACCCCCAAAATTATACACCTTCCACCTGTGCACGGAGAGTTAATAAATTGAATGTTAGGTCAAAAGAGGAAATTAGTAACTCTTAATCCAGCACATAGGGATAAGTAAAGAAATTAAAATACAATGGATTAGTACTACCTATAGAAAACACAGGCAATTCACAGGTCAAGTTATAAATCACTTTATCCAAAAATCCAAATCATAAGCAACAAAACATAGTATACATAATCAAATCATTGTGGCAACAAAATTAAATTAGCTGAAAGGAGAGAGAGAGAGCAAAAGAGAGGGGAGAGATAGAGAGCAAAAGCGGTGGAGGGAGAGAGTGCAAGGGTTGGGGCCACTTTACTGCAAAAAATGGCCCATGTGAACAGGCTTTAGGAATAGTGATAAATAAATAAACATATCCATAGACACAATTAAAAGCATATATATACAAAAATACACTTGCAATATACGCAAAATAAGCAAAATAAAGACAAAGAAGAAAGCAAAGATTAACAAACATCACGAAACACAAACAAAAGCATACATATATACACATATACAAACTTCCGTGTACAAGCAACCACAAATAAGTACTGAAAGAAAGTAATAAAAAATCATACATACAGTATAGAAACATGCAAACACACCATTAAACATATAAAAACATGTACATACGCTGAAATGCAAGGATAAAAAATATAAACATATAAAAAACACACCAGCATACATATAAACATACAGACATAATCAGAGACTTAGACACATGCAGATACACACAAAAAAAATTATATTTTGGAAATAGCATACATCTACACACATGCGAATCATACACTATAAGCAATAGATATACGTAGTTATATATATAGATATCTAAATAAACAAGCATGCAATAAAAAAAATACATACAGGAACACATATACATTAAAACTAATACTATTACACATATATATACACATCCAAAAAAAAAAGCAATCTATTTTAAAAATAAAAAAAAATTAGATTTAAACACATGGATATACCAAGCCAAAAATTTACAAAATATACATACTTAGAAGCATAAGGAGAAATGCATGCGCCCATACACAAACAGATATATAGATTAATGAAAATACACATACAAAATCAAAAATAAATATATATATATATATTTATAGATAAAGATATATAGATAGATAGATAGATAGATAGATAGATAGATAGATAGAAATTAATGTAACAAAGAAACAATGACATAAAAAAGGTATAGACAAGACAGTTTTCCATAAGAATGGATGAATTGGAGAATAGAGTATCAGACCTAGAAGATCGCTATACCCAACAAGAGCCAGTTTCAATGTCACATAGTAATATAATTGCAGCATTGCAATTAAAAATTGAAGATCTTGAAGACCGCTCGAGACGTAATAATTTAAAACTTATAGGTCTTCCGGAAATTCCAGAGTATTCAGACCTAATGACATTTGTCACTGTTACATTACCTCAGGCTCTACTTATACCACCTCCAGCTTCTCCATTCTTAGTGGAAAGGGTCCATAGAATTGGATATGCGAGAGAGAATAGCGGGAATTCTAAGCTTAGACCGGTGATCTTTAAATTTGATAACTTCCAGGATAAACTGCTTTTTCTCAAACATTATAGGAAGCTTAATTCTTTCCTAATTGGTCCTCACAAGGGGCTCCATGTACTAATAGGCGGGCGGACAGCTTCTTAACTCGCGAAGCTGTCCGCCCGTCTCCGCTACACACGGGCAGCGGATCTATTGATCCGCTTGCCCGTATGTATCATTACACACTCAGCGGAGTGTGTAATGCCCGCCCCTTCAGTCGCGCGACCAATCACGCGACTGAAGGGGCTGTCAATCACCGAGAGCGAGCGTGCTCTCTGTGATTTTGCTTCGCCACCTAAGAGGTGGTGTAGGGTGTAGGAAGCAGCGGTCTAATGACCGCTGCTTCTTACATTGCGGGAAGCAGGCTCGCATATGCGAACCTGCCCCGCAAAGGCTCCGGAGCAGCTTTCGCTGCTTCGTACATGGAGCCCAAGGTCTTAATATTTCAGGATTTTTCAACAAAAACAATGTCCAAAAGAAAGCTATTACGGCAGGCTTATGAAAGCTAATTATAGTGTTTAATTGGTCTATCCCGCCAAATTAATAGCTTTGAAAAATGGATCTCCTTACATCCTGAATAATGTTCAGGAAGCAGAATCATTTTGCAGAGAGTATAGCATTAGTTGATTGGGTAACAGTTAACTGTGAATCACATTATTAGCATTATGTAATGATTCTTTTGGAGATGGAGTACACATCGAATTGTTGTAAGAAAGTTTATGGGGTTTTTTTATTATGTATGTGCTCATTAAGTATTTTAATACATTTTTTTTTTTGAGTTTTCAAAAACAAGCTTTATTGGAGAAGAGTTTGGAACAAATTTGATCAGTATATACATTTCTAGTTTTACAGATACAACATTAAGAACAATCATAGTGAAATGTCTACTACAAGGTGCCTATAATCCTTGAGGTTGTTCAAGGATTATGTAGCTTTTGTTGCATAGTCTGTTTCTCTTATCTGTTTATCTTGTATGGACGTGGGTCCTTATTCTTCAGCTTGTTTTAACCATATAATTTGCTTAGGCCTAGATTTGGAGTTTGGCGTTAGCCGTGAAAACCAGCGTTAGAGGCTCCTAACGCTGGTTTTCGTCTAACTCTGGTATTTGGAGTCACTCAAAAAGGGTCTAACGCTCACTTTTCAGCCGCAACTTTTCCATACCGCAGATCCCCTTACGTAAATTGCGTATCCTATCTTTTCAATGGGATTTTTCTAACTTCAGTATTTAGAGTCGTGTCTGAAGTGAGCGTTAGAAATCTAACGACAAAACTCCAGCCGCAGGAAAAAAGTCAGTAGTTAAGAGCTTTCTGGGCTAACGCCGGTTTATAAAGCTCTTAACTACTGTGCTCTAAAGTACACTAACACCCATAAACTACCTATGTACCCCTAAACCGAGGTCCCCCCACATCGCCGCCACTCGATTAAATTTTTTTAACCCCTAATCTGCCGACCGCCAACTACGTTATACTTATGTACCCCTAATCTGCTGCCCCTAACACCGCCGACCCCTATATTATATTTATTAACCCCTAACCTGCCCCCCACAACGTCGCCGCCAGCTACCTACACTTATTAACCCCTAATCTGCCGACAGCAAAGCGCCGCCACCTACGTTATCCTTATGTACCCCTAATCTGCTGCCCCTAACACCGCCGACCCCTATATTATATTTATTAACCCCTAATCTGCCCCCCTCAACGTCGCCTCCACCTGCCTACACTTATTAACCCCTAATCTGCCGAGCGGACCGCACCGCTACTATAATAAAGTTATTAACCCCTAATCCGCCTCACTAACCCTATAATAAATAGTATTAACCCCTAATCTGCCCTCCCTAACATCGCCGACACCTAACTTCAAGTATTAACCCCTAATCTGCCGACTGGAGCTCACCGCTATTCTAATAAATGTATTAACCCCTAAAGCTAAGTCTAACCCTAACACTAACACCCCCCTAAATTAAATATAATTTTAATATAACGAAATTAATTAACTCTTATTAAATAAATTAATCCTATTTAAAGCTAAATACTTACCTGTAAAATAAATCCTAATATAGCTACAATATAAATTATAATTACATTGTAGCTATTTTAGGATTAATATTTATTTTACAGGCAACTTTGTAATTATTTTAACCAGGTACAATAGCTATTAAATAGTTAAGAACTATTTAATAGTTACCTAGTTAAAATAATTACAACATTACCTGTAAAATAAATCCTAACCTAAGTTACAATTAAACCTAACACTATACTATCATTAAATTAATTAAATAAAATAACTACAATTACCTACAATTAAACCTAACACTACACTATCAATAAATTAATTAAATACAATATCTACAAATAACTACAATGAAATAAACTAACTAAAGTACAAAAAATAAAAAAGAACTAAGTTACAAAAAATAAAAAAATATCTACAAACATAAGAAAAATATTACAACAATTTTAAACTAATTACACCTACTCTAAGCCCCCTAATAAAACAACAAAGCCCCCCAAAATAAAAAATGCCCTACCCTATTCTAAATTACTAAAGTTAAAAGCTCTTTTACCTTACCAGCCCTGAACAGGGCCCTTTGCGGGGCATGCCCCAAGAAGTTCAGCTCTTTTGCCTGTAAAAAAAACATACAATACCCCCCCCCCCAACATTACAACCCACCACCCACATACCCCTAATCTAACCCAAACCCCCCTTAAATAAACCTAACACTAAGCCCCTGAAGATCTTCCTACCTTATCTTCACCATACCAGGTTCACCGATCCGTCCTGAAGAGCTCCTCCGATGTCCTGATCCAAGCCCAAGCGGGGGGCTGAAGATGTCCATGATCCGGTAGAAGTCTTCATCCAAGCGGGGCAGAAGAGGTCTTCCATCCGATTGAAGTCTTCATCCAAGCGGGGCAGAAGAGGTCTTCCATCCGATTGAAGTCTTCATCCAGGTGGCATCTTCTATCGACATCCATCTGGAGCGGAGCGGCAGCATCCTGAAGACCTCCGACGCGGAACATCCATCCTGGCCGACGACTGAACGATGAATGACGGTTCCTTTAAATGACGTCATCCAAGATGGCGTCCCTCGAATTCCGATTGGCTGATAGGATTCTATCAGCCAATCGGAATTAAGGTAGGAATATTCTGATTGGCTGATGGAATCAGCCAATCAGATTTAGCTCGCATTCTATTGGCTGATCGGAACAGCCAATAGAATGCAAGCTCAATCTGATTGGCTGATTGGATCAGCCAATCGGATTGAACTTGATTCTGATTTGCTGATTCCATCAGCAAATCAGAATATTCCTACCTTAATTCCAATTGGCTGATAGAATCCTATCAGCCAATCGGAATTCGAGGGACGCCATCTTGGATGACGTCATTTAAAGGAACCGTCATTCATCGTTCAGTCGTCGGCCAGGATGGATGTTCCGCGTCGGAGGTCTTCAGGATGCTGCCGCTCCGCTCCAGATGGATGTCGATAGAAGATGCCGCCTGGATGAAGACTTCAATAGGATGGAAGATCTCTTCTGCCCCACTTGGATGAAGACTTCAATCGGATGGAAGACCTCTTCTGCCCCGCTTGGATGAAGACTTCTACCGGATCATGGACATCTTCAGCCCCCTGCTTGGGCTTGGATCAGGACATCGGAGGAGCTCTTCAGGACCGATCGGTGAACCTGGTATGGTGAAGATAAGGTAGGAAGATCTTCAGGGGCTTAGTGTTAGCTTTATTTAAGGGGGGTTTGGGTTAGATTAGGGGTATGTGGGTGGTGGGTTGTAATGTTGGGGGGGTATTGTATGTTTTTTTTACAGGCAAAAGAGCTGAACTTCTTGGGGCATGCCCCGCAAAGGGCCCTGTTCAGGGTTGGTAAGGTAAAAGAGCTTTTAACTTTAGTAATTTAGAATAGGGTAGGGCATTTTTTATTTTGGGGGGCTTTGTTGTTTTATTAGGGGGCTTAGGGTAGGTGTAATTAGTTTAAAATTGTTGTAATATTTTTCTTATGTTTGTAGATATTTTTTTATTTTTTGTAACTTAGTTCTTTTTTATTTTTTGTACTTTAGTTAGTTTATTTCATTGTAGTTATTTGTAGATATTGTATTTAATTAATGTATTGATAGTGTAGTGTTAGGTTTAATTGTAGGTAATTGTAGATATTTTATTTAATTAATTTAATGATAGTGTAGTGTTAGGTTTAATTGTAAGTTAGGTTAGGATTTATTTTACAGGTAATTTTGTAATTATTTTAACTAGGTAACTATTAAATAGTTCTTAACTATTTAATAGCTATTGTACCTGGTTAAAATAATTACAAAGTTGCCTGTAAAATAAATATTAATCCTAAAATAGCTACAATGTAATTATAATTTATATTGTAGCTATATTAGGGTTTATTTTACAGGTAAGTATTTAGCTTTAAATAGGAATAATTTATTTAATAAGAGTTAATTAATTTCGTTAGATTAAAAATTATATTTAACTTAGGGGGGTGTTAGTGTTAGGGTTAGACTTAGCTTTAGGGGTTAATACATTTATTAGAATAGCGGTGAGCTCCGGTCGGCAGATTAGGGGTTAATAATTGAAGTTAGGTGTCGGCAATGTTAGGGAGGGCAGATTAGGGGTTAATACTATTTATTATAGGGTTAGTGAGGCGGATTAGGGGTTAATAACTTTATTATAGTAGTGCTCAGGTCCGCTCGGCAGATTAGGGGTTAATAAGTGTAGGCAGGTGGAGGCGATGTTGTGGGGGGCAGATTAGGGGTTAATAAATATAATATAGGGGTCGGCGATGTTAGGGCAGCAGATTAGGGGTACATAAGGATAATGTAAGTAGCAGCGGTTTACGGAGCGGCAGATTAGGGGTTAATAATAATATGCAGGGGTCAGCGGTAGCGGGGGCGGCAGATTAGGGGTTAATAAGTTTAAGGTTAGGGGTGTTTAGACTCGGGGTACATGTTAGAGTGTTAGGTGCAGACGTAGGAAGTGTTTCCGCATAGCAAACAATGGGGCTGCGTTAGGAGCTGAACGCGGCTTTTTTGCAGGTGTTAGGTTTTTTTTCAGCTCAAACAGCCCCATTTTTTTCTATGGGGGAATCGTGCACGAGCACGTTTTTGAGGCTGGCCGCTTGCGTAAGCAATTCTGGTATCGAGAGTTGAAGCTGCGTTAAATATGCTCTACGCTCCTTTTTTGGAGCCTAACGCAGCCTTTATGTGGACTCTCAATACCAGAGTTATTTTTATGGTGCGGCCAGAAAAAAGCCGGCGTTAGCTACGCGGGTCCTTACCGACAAAACTCTAAATCTAGGCCTTATTAAATATTAACATTCCTATCAACAGTTAGTCTTAAACTTTGGAACTTAATCTCGGAATTACCACTGGTTTCAGTCAGTTTGATTCTTGGATTCCTGATACACATCACCGAGTCTATATTGATTCCCGAGATTATGGCCTTGCTCTTCTTTTGCAAGGCAGAGTAAGTGCAGAGAAGAGGAGTGAGAGTACGTGAAGTAAGGAGAAAAGTGGGAAGAGAAGGGGGAGTGGAAGAAAGAGATAGAGAAAAAAAAAAAAAAAAGGGGAGGGGGGTAAGGGAGGGGAAGGAGGCGTAGGGGACATCATTAATTTTTATTTTTAGGCGGTGACCTTTCCGGAGTTCTGTCCTATGTTTGTGGCTATTCCATTTGACGTCTAATGTTATATTCCTCTACCCTCCCATCTCAGTGTCATCATTTCATGTGTGCCTATTTTGCCTGTTTTGAGATAGTGATATCTCTCTAATTTGAGTAGGTCCCCCACTCTGTGCCTCCATTCTTGAATGGTCGGGACCTGCGTTTTCTTCCAGTTAGTAGGTATTAGACGCTTTGCTCCATTTAGCATGAGCAAGAGGAGTAGGTATTTGTCTTCCCCGACCATTTTGGGTAGACCATGGTAAATTAAGTATGTGGGTTTGGGTGGAATCATCACTCCTAGTTTATTGCTCATTTCCCCTAGTACTTCTTGCCAGTATAGTCGTATATCAGGGCATTCCCACCAGATGTGTAGGAGTGTTCCCTCCCCCCACAGCCCCTCCAACACTCCCCGCTCACTTGTGGATAAATTCTGTGGAGGCGTTGGGTTGTCACGTACCATCTGCTTAACAGTTTGTAGTGTGTTTCTTGTAGTTTCATTGATACTGAGGCCTTTTTAGCCTTCTCAAAGATCTTTGTCCAGTCTTTTGCATCTATTTCTTGACCTAGGTCATTCTGCCATGCTGTTGCATAAGACGGTAGTATACGTCCCCATTTTGTAAGTAGTGCTTTGTATAATAGGGATATAAGATGTGTCGGGTCTGAGTCGTGATGCATAGTGTCTCATAAAAAGTTCTTTGTCTAGATAGGACTGTTTTGTCCTTGTGCTTCTTTATGTAGTGTTGCATTTGTGCTACTCTGAACCAAGATTTAAAGATCTCAGGTGCCCATTCTGATAGTTCGGCTTGTGTTTTAAGTTTACCCTGTTGTAAGATGTTGGCTATAGAAGTGTCCACTAGTGTGTGAAATTCGCCCGGTGTATGTGGTTTATATTCCATACCCATGTCCGGATTTTCTCGGACTGGGGTGTTCGGTGAGTATGGTGTGGAAATTTGAGGTTCCTTAGCAATTATCCTATCCCATTCCTCAAACACCCCCCGAATCAGGGGGTATTGTGTGATGTTAGCTGGTCTGTTCCCAGCAGAGACCCAGGTCAACGCTCCCACATTTCCGTGTTTCAATATGTCGTTGTCAATTTGAACCCAGGCTTTGTTACGCATATTTTGGCTCCATTTGACCAATCTCTGCAGTGTGATGGCTCTCTGATATTCTTTTAGTAGGGGCACACCCAGACCGCCATCGTTTATAGGTAAGTATATAGTGTGTTTCCTGATTCTTGGCTTAATGCCATTCCATATATAGGTTTCTATAGCTTTCTGAATCTGCTGAATGTAAGGTGTAGCTGAGGGTACCGGGATAGTCTGCATTATGTACAACACCCTTGGTAGGATATTCATCTTGGTTACCCCGACGCGTCCCAACCATGAGATGGTCTTGTTTTTCCAATTAGTTAAGTCTGATATTATCTCGTCCCTGATGTTTTTATAACTGATTTCTATTGTTTCCTTTATATCAGTAGTGATTCTTATCCCTAAATATTTTATGGAGTGTCGTGCTAGCTTAATTGGACAATTGGTCTGTAGAGCGCTGGTAAGCTCTGGTCGTTCATTAACTATCAATATTTCTGATTTTTGTGGATTTAGTAAAAAATTTTACATGCTCCCGAATGTCGCAAACTCTGTCAAGGCTTCCTTTAATGAGTCTGGTGAGTCTGAGATAGATAGCAAAACGTTGTCGGCATACATTGAAAGTTTTTGTTCTTTGCCACCTATCAAGAACCCTCTGATAAGGGGGTTATTCCTGATCTTGCTCGCCAGCACCTCAATCGTAAGCGCGAATAGTATCGGTGACAGAGGGCAGCCTTGTCTAGTGCCGTTGTTGATTTTGAATGGGTTCGAGAGCGTACCATTTATTCTAACTCTCGCATTTGGTGAGGAGTAGAGGGACATTATCATATTTGTGATTTTGTCTCCGAAGCCAAACCGTCGCGACAGAAGTTTCATGAACGACCACCTCACCCGGTCAAATGCTTTCTCTGCATCTGTAGTGACCAAGGAGAGTGGTGTCCCGTGTATCTGAGAGTGTGTGACCATCTGCAATACTTTTAGGGTATTGTCTCTCGCCTCACGAGCAGGAACAAATCCCACCTGGTCCGTGGATACCAGATCTGGCAGCAGTCTATTAATCCTGTTGGCCAAGACCTTTGCGAGAATCTTGATGTCTGAGTTCAAGAGGGATATTGGTCTAAAGTTTCCCGGCGTATCATGTTGTTTTCCGGGCTTGGGGAACACCGTGATGAGCATAGAGCTCGGGAGATTAGGGGCTTGGGGTAGGGCATTGAATAAATTTGCCAGATGTGGAGCTAATGAGTCAGTATAAGTTTTATAGTATTTGAGTCCATAGCCATCAGGCCCAGGGCTTTTCCCTGAGGGGAGATCTTTGATCGCCTTTTTAATTTCCATAATTGAGATTGGGGCATCCAATTCTTCCCTTTCTTTGTCTGCAATCTTTGGAAGGTCAGTTCCCTCTAGGTATTCTATAACAGCTGTATCATTATGTATCGGAGGTGCGTTACCCCCTATTTCTTGTTCTGTACGTGCTATGTTATACAAGGTTTCATAGTATGCCCTGAAGGTGTCCGCGATGGAATCAGCATCTACCTTCATCTCTCCTTCTCTATCTCTAATGTGATGTACATGTGCCTTAATTTTCTTCCTTGCAATTGCTCTACCTTGTTGCCATGCTCAAAAAACAATTGTCTCATCATCAGTGCCTTTTTTTGGTATTCCTCCTGTAAGTATTGCAAGAGGTTTCCCCTGGCTGTCTCCAAAGTCTCAGCTTTGGCGGCATCCCTAGGCTGTAATTTGTGTTGCTGTTCCGCTTGCGCTACCTGTGCTAGTAAGTTTCTGTAACGCTCTCTTTTAATTTTATTAAGGTTAGCTTTTCTTTTAATCAACAGCCCTCTAATGGTACATTTGTGCCATACCGTGATGTTCTCTATGTGTCTGTTAATATTTGCTTGAAAGAAGGTTGTTATTTCTTTATGGATTTCCGTCTTGAATATCGGATCTTCCAGTAGGGTGTCATCCAGTCGCCACACATATGGTGTGACTGGGACATTTGGCCAGAGGATTGAGCAGCTGACCGGTGCGTGATCGGACCAAGTGATCGTGTTGATGTTACTGCTTTGGGTGATTGTGAGCCCAGTAGTGTCTGTGAATAGGTAGTCTATCCTGGAGTACTTCCTATGTGGGTGTGAGTAAAATGTATAGTTTTTGCCCCTCGGGTGATGTACTCGCCATATATCATGAACTGTCAGATCTGTCAACATTGTCACCATACGTTTAAGTATCCTGTTAGGGGTGCTGGAGATACCATCTGAAGTGTCTAAGGCAGGATCTATTGGAGTATTGAAATCCCCCCCCCCCCCTAGGTTAAGCATACCAATTCTCATTTCTAGGATTTTTCGAATGACTTTCATGAGAAAAATGTGTTGTGAGTGATGTGGGCAGTACACATTGGCCAGTGTAACAGGCCTGCCGTAAAGAGAGCCGGTCACAATTATGAATCTACCCTCTGTGTCTTTATGTATTTGTGCTAATTGGAATGGTAGTTTTGTGTGTAGAATGATTCCTACCCCATTTTTCTTTTTTGGACCTGACGCAAAAAATGCAGTTGGGTAGTGGCGGCTGATCCACTTAGGCTTGCGCGCTGCTGCAAAATGAGTCTCTTGTAGATAGAGTAAGTCTCTTTGTGCTATGGAGCGTTTGTTGGGACTATTGAGACCTTTTACATTTATAGAGATCAGTTCTATTGGGTATGTACGAGGAAGTCCCTGTCTAACTGCCATGTTGTGTTTGCACTCGGGGACAGCAAGGGGTTATATGCAGGGGGAGGAAGAAAAAAAAAAAAAGGGGGGGGGGAGGGGGAGAGGGTGAGGAGGCGAGGAGGGAGGAGGAGGGGGGATTGAGAGAGGGTAGGGATAAAGCTGGTGGTAGCTGTGGAGTTGTGCAATCAGGTGATAAGGAGGGAGAGGTGTAGTGGGTGAGGACAGATGCCTCTACAGAGATGGGAAAAGAGATGAGAAGAGAAAAAGAAGAAAGAGTGAATAGAGAAGGAGTAGGGAGTGGAGTAGAGAGTCAGTTACTCAAAGATGCAGTGAAACAGTATTGCAAATTCGGTACTATACCCTCCGCTTCACTGGTATTCAAAACAAAATTTACTATAAATTGGGGGTAGTTATCCCCTTGATCTCAATTGAAGTATAAACATATAACATATTATCATTAAATCAACGTTTTCCATACATAACTATAATAGCTTAACTTTAAGTCCTGTCTGATATGCAGAAGTTGTCCTATGTCCCTGAGTCATCAAAGTGCTTAGATGTCTGTCTAAGTTCAAGGCTTGTCCATGTAAATTAGTGTTGAGGGAGTTTTCCCTCTTATTAAGGGTGTCTCTTGTAGTTGTGGGTGGGTGTTGTGGTCTTGTAGTGTATGTGTTAGTTTTAGTGAGGTAGTGCCTTATTCTATATGTATGGTTGTGTGTAGGGTAAGTTACATCTGTCCTCAGTCATGCCCTGTGGTGTGTCGGTCAGACGTGTGATCCTAGGTGAGTGTGGCTAGCGGTTGAGGTGAGGTTGAGTTATAATCATATGCCAGTCCCAGCTACTGATTTGTAGTATCAGGTGTGTTTACCGTTAGTGGGTATGTCGCATTTCTAGAGTCTGTATATGTTAAAGGTCACGGTATTAGTTTTCATTATACAGTTACAATGGCTAATCTATAATGGGCCCATTCGGCAACTACCATAACATTTATTCCCAACCCTGACAAGAGTTCAATTAAAAGTTCACTTTTCATAGTCTGATGACCTAGACCTATGTGTCTGAGTCTTTAAAGAGATATACGACCTGTATAGATCTTCGGGATCTCATCTTCAGTTTCACCAAGGAGTGTTCAAAGTGTCCCACTCCACAGTGAGAGAAGCAGTTGTGGTGTGCAGGCTTGGTGTTGTCCTATTAGGCCGGGTGCTGTTGGTTTATTTCTTGGTTGTATCCGGAGTGGCCCCGCTAGGCCTCATCTGATTCCTGTGGTGGGTGTATGTTGATACCCAAAGCTTGATTGAAGTTTGGGAGGTCATCAAGTGACCTCAGGACGTGAGAGGTGTTATTTTTTGTAACTATCAGGCATGTGGGGAAACCCCACCTATATTGCAGCCTTTTTTCTTTGAGAACTGCTGTGACAAATCTTAAATCTCTTCTTTTCTGGAGTGTTGCAGGACACAGATCAGAGTATACTTGGATCTCTGCGCCTCTGAAGTTCAGTGGGTGTTGTGTTCTGGCGAGTCATTATGACGTCACTGGGGGGCGCCCTATTTGGTGGCTTGGGGCGCAAGGCTCTGTGAGCCCTTTCTATAGCTATGTTTGGTGCCGCATCATTATTTTTGAGGTGTTTGATAAAGTCTTATATGTATGTTTGTAGGGCAGGAGGGTCAACTGCTTCAGGTATTCCCCGCAGTCTGAGATTGTTCCTCCTGCTCCTATCCTCTAAATCCTCTATGCGGTCCATATGTGTTTGGACTGTGCCCTCTTGAGCTTGCATTTGACTGGTCTGATGCTGCAGGTCGGAGCTCAAGGTTTCTTGTCTTTCTTCCATCTGTGTGACACGTCGGTCAACCACCATGATGTCCCTTTTCAGCTCTCCAAACATTGTCTTGAAGTCCTGCATCGCCTCCTTAATATCTTTTTTTGAAGATAGATGTTTAATGTCATCTCTTGTTAAATAAGCTTGCGACCTAAAATGTGGGTCAGCTTCATGTATTTGTGCAGATACTGTTAGCTTGGGGAGGCTGCGCTCAGTGTCTGTGGAGGCCGCTACTGGTTCGGCTGGGATTAGATAGTTATCTAGTGCTGTGGATTGTGTGGCCTTAAGTGGTTTGTTGTTTCTTTTGGAGGTCATGACTGTCTGTAATGTGCTGTTCAGTATGCCTTTATATCACCCTTATTTGTTTCTGAGTTGATCTCAGGCCTACCAGGGGACGTGCACAGTTCTAGCGCTGGCTCTTTAGTAATTGTTATTCTTCCTGATCGTTATAAGCTGACTTTGTTTGCAGATAGTGTCCCCTTCTTGTGTATATTCTATTCATATGTCGATCTTTATGATGTGTTTCCCTGCTTTTTATAAGTGTGATAGTTGTGTGTTGTTAGAGCTTTTGCCTGTTATATTTGTTTCTTCTGCTGCGTCAGTGCCTTTTGGTTCAAGTATGTATTTTTTGGTTCAAAATAAAGTTATAGGGTTATCAGTGTTAAGGCTCTTGGGCCTTTGCTGTGGATTGTTAGCCCTATTATTACTGTGCCTTTACTGTTCTATTAAAGTCTGTAAAATGTCCTTAACAGTGGGAGACAGGCCCCTGCTCTCAAATTGTATACGGTCTGTATACTGGGCTTCTTGGTGTGAGCCCTTTGTCAGTATTTAATTGTAAAAGTTGTTGGGCCTCAGTATGCATTCAAACCGATGCTGCTTATACTGCCTTTTTAATTTTTCAGGGTAAGGAGGTGAGTATTTGCATAGTAAGGTGAATACCCGTCTTACCGGTATCTTGGGTTGGTGTTTGCGATACCGGGCTGACAGCGTGTTGCTGCTCCCCCAGCTCCGGTCCCCAGGGCCCTCTCCTGACTGCGTGGTCTGAGTCCCTGCGCAGCTCTGCCGGATCTCACTGATGATTCCTGTGCCTCGATAGCCTGTTGTCCGGTGTCCCGGTCAGACAGGAGTAGAAGGTAAGCTCTGACCCCCTCTCCACCTCATTTATAGGTTAGGCCACTTGCTTCTTGTACTGCGTTGGCCCACGCCAAAAGTCCCCTCTCAGCAGCCTCTGCCTCCCGTGCGGGTATTTACACTCTTTAACTCTGCAATCGCACTTGATATGCTGCTTAGACTGTACCCTGACGACTCCTGCTGCTTTGTTAGGTGATTTTTTAAAGATACTAGGAAAACATTAATTTTATTTGAGGATCAAGGGGACCACAGAGCTCTGAGATTAGGCAGCCATTCTAGTCCGTGGCTAGGCTCTGCCCCCCTAATACATTTTTATATACATTTTTATACATTTTTTTTCCTTTCTTTCCCCCGCTCTCTCGTTTCTCTCCCTCTATCGCCGCCCATCCTTTTTCTAGATATAGTCTAAGATGCCTATACCGACTATTAATCAAATTTCTTGGAATGTGGGGGGAATAACCTCCCCGATTAAAAGGAAATCAATAATTAAGTATTTAGGTGCATCTAAACCTGATATAGTTTTTCTTCAGGAAATTCATTTGAAATCGATTGAAATTCCAAAGCTTAAAACAAAGTGGGTAGGAGAGTTTGTAGCCACTACATATGAGGCGAGAAAGAGAGGAGTTGCTGTCCTGTTTAATAAAAGATTGGATCATCATATTGATAATACAATATCAGACCCGGAAGGGTGTTTTTTAATTTTAGAAGTAACAATCAATAGAATTCAATATATTTTATGTAATGTATATGGGCCCAATAAGGTGGACCAGGAGTTTGGAGGAAACTTACATTAAAATTACATGGTTACATAGGAAAAAAGCTAATTGTGGCAGGTGACTTTAATTTAATTGTAGATTCTACACTAGACAGATCTAATAAAAGAACGATATGGGATAGAGATAGGAAAGTTCAGATTCTACAAAAGTTTCTTTTCCAATTAGGCCTAATAGATATCTGGAGAGTACAGAACCCCGATACTCGGTCATATACCTGTATGTCCAAAGCACACCACTCGTTAGCTAGGATAGATTATTTTCTTATATCTGACTCCCTACTTAATTTATCCTGGGAAACAGGGATAGATGACATCGTAATCTCAGACAATGCCACCATATCCTTAAAATGTAATTCTAACTTGGCTGGATCACGTAATAACTATACTTATTTTCCCAAGCATTTAATTAATAACGTTAACTTTCAAAAATGGTAAAATAATAAATTTTCTGAATTTTGTAATAATAATGTAGATTATTGGGATAAAATAGAAGTGTATTGGGAATCGGCCAAAGCCGTTTTACGTGGAGAGATACAATCTCATATGTGTTACTTAAGGAAAAAATATAATCTTATCAAAATTCAGTTAGCTAATCAAGTTAAAAAGTCTTTAGAGGATATATAGAGAATCCTAATAGTTTTCATTGGGGCATATATGTTAAAGCTAAAGCAGCTCGGGACATTAAGCTAAAACAGGACATTATTCAAGAGGATTTTAGAATTAAAGCTATTTATGGAGGGTATATGGGAAGATCTGCGAAATTTTTATCTAGAATTACCAAAGCTATCTCTAAGAATGCTCTACCGGTAATTAAACAGGGTAAGGAAAGATTTACTAATCAAAAAGATATTGAGAATTTTTTTTTGGAGTATTTTAGTAACCTATATATGTGTGAAAAGCCCAATTTTACTAATAAAGAGCAATTCTGGGATAAAATCCAGACTCCCCGATTCTCTCAGGTAATAATGGAGGAAATTAATGCCCCGATTGCTGAAAATGAGATATTGACAGCCATTAAAAACGCTAAATTAAATAAAGCTGCAGGACCCGACGCTTTACCGATAGAATTTTACAGAACTCAACCCCAGATTATACCTTTACTGAATAAGTTATTTAACTACTATTATTCGGAATGTACTATATGTTCACCATATTTTGCTGCTGCCAATGTCTCGTTAATATTGAAGAAGGGCAGGGATCCCGAGCTGCCCAATTCGTATAGGCCTATCTCTGTGTTAAATACTGACTATAAACTTCTGACAGGTATATTAGCTAATCATCTTAAGCCCTATATTGGTGATGTAATACACGAAAATCAATCGGGATTTATGTACGGGAGAAATCCTTTGAAAAATACTAGGAAAATCCTGTTGCTTTTGGATTTTCTTTGGAATAAATACAGGTTTTCTAGACGGACTACAGTATAAGATAAGGCGATTCTTGCGGTTGACGCGGAGAAGGCCTTCGATCGGATAGCTTGGGATCACCTGTTCTTTTCTCTTGAAAAATTTGGGATGACAGGGTACTTTAACAAGTTTATTCGCTTAATTTATAATTTTCCCTAATCATCAATTATTATTAATAATAGGATTTCTAACCAATTTATTTTACAGAGAGGGACCCGTCAGGGTTGTCCTCTCTCTCCTTTATTATTTAATATTTCATTGGAACCTCTGGCAATATTGTTATGACAAGAACTTGAGGGTATTACAATAGCAGGTCAGAAATTAATTTTGTTATTATACGCGGATGATCTTATACTATTTCTGTCCGATCTTCAAAAGTCTTTGCCAATATTACAGGATATTTTTTTTAAATTCGCATCAATTTCTGGGTATAAGGTCAATATGTTAAAATCAGAAATTCTCTGGATAGATAACAGGCCAAGAGCTAGAATTATTCATCCATTTACTGAAGTAACTCAAATTACTTACTTAGGTCTTAAATTCACTATTAATCCAGATGATTGGTATAATTTGAACTTTATACCCACGCTAGAGAAGATTAAAAAAAAAACTTGAGGATTGGGCTTTTCTGCCTATCTCTCTATCAGCTCGGGTAGCATTGATTAAGACGCTTCTGTTTCCCAAATTTCTGTATATCATCCAGAATATCCCATTGTTAATACATTAGGCTGATTTTGTGAGGTATAATAAAGCTTGTTCGAAATTCCTATGGCAAAAATCCAAACCTCGCATAGCTATGCACCGTCTTATGAATCTAAAATCAGCAGCTGGTTTAGTGTTACCTAATATACAAGCTTATAATATAGTGATATTGGCAAGGTTTGCCATAGACTCGATTACTAAAAAAGAACAAATTTCATTGTATAATTGGGAATCAGGCTTAGTTTCCCCATTTAAACTTGTAGCCCTTATACATTGTCCTTTAACCTCGCTTCCTTTGAGTATTTTTTTTTAAGTACCTTTAAAAATATTATTGCCGCATGGCAGAAATTGCGTATGGAGTTGGAACTTCCGGCGCATATTTCTCAATTCTTACCCATTAGAGGCAATCCAAATTTTAGTCCCGGAATTTCGAACAAGGTTTTTCAGAATTGGGCTATGAAAGATTTGAAGCTGTTAGGACAAATAGTGGGTGCGGATGGGTTTCCTATCACTTATACAGATATAGCTGCGGAGTTTGATCTTCCAGCGCGTGAATTCTATGCGTATTTACAAGTAAGACACTTTATCAATGAATTGATTCTGATTGGTCTTTGGGCGAACTTAATAACAGAATCAATAGTTATCGCGCAGGGTTATATAAAATCTCCCCCCTCTATACATTACTTATTCAGAAGTCCTCAGATATACAGATTAAGGATATGGTGGCAAAATGGTCGAATACATTTCCAGATATACAAGAACTGACTATAATAGATAGTTTTAAAATAACAGAACAGACTTGGGTATCAACATCTTGGAGAGAATCTCAAATGAAGATTAGTCTTCGGAGTTATCTTACTCGAGAAGTTCTATCTAAATGGTATAAAACCCCAGTTTAATGTTCCAGGTGTAGCTTATCACTGGCAGGTCTATTACATTGTGTGTGGGAATGCCCCAAAATTTCTCAGTTCTGGCATAAAGTTTTGTATTGGATGAATGTGAAATTTTCACTTGGACTACACAATTAAACCAATTGAGGTTTTTTTCTTGGTCAAATGTCAGGGGGTCCATAAGAATTTTAAACTTATCAATACAATAATATTAATAGGGCGTATTCTTATTCTTAAGTCATGGAAAGCTTCATCAGCGCCCAATGTTTCTCAACTGAAAAATGGTCTACTTACACAATGTATGATAGAGCAATTTACTTTATATCTACCTTCTGATGCACAAGCAGGCGTGTTTTTTAAGAAATGGGAAGTATTTATACGTTCATTACAAGAACCTGCCCAGAAATTATTAGTGAAGCCTCTACTTAAACTGGCTTTTGTAAAAGCTAATATCTATGCGGGACACTTTCCTAGATGTTGGTTGGATGAGAATGGGTTGGGGCGGTAGGGGAGAGATAGCGAGAGAGAATTCAATATTTTTTTTTTCTCTTCTTTTTGTGTGTGTAGGTTTTGGCTGGTTATTCAGCGTCAAGGTTGTTTGTCAAAAATTTGGAAATGTATATGCAATATATTGAACGGAGATATTTGATTTGATTACTTGTAATTTTTATTATTGAAGTGGTCCTGTGTGATATTATGTTTGACCTATTGATACAGAATTTAAAAGTGTGTTAGGTTGTAGGTAAAAAAAGGACTGAAAACCCAGCATGGTGTATAAATGTGAAGTTCTTTTGAGATGTTAATAAGTATATAATTATGCAGGTCAGTTCTCTACATGTATATTGTATGTGATTTGGCCCTGCGTGGCGTAAAAAACAAAGAATTTGTCTTTTTTCTTTTTGTAACATTACACATGGCTGGATATAAATAAATATTAAAAAAAAGGTATAGACACATGGGTGAACACACAAGCATACATAAAAACACATAACAATACAAGAGTTCATGTACTCAAATACATACAAACACTAATATAAAAAATAATACATTTTAGATACACACAATCACATACAAGCAAAAATAATTAAAGAAAGAAAATAAAACATATACACAAGCATAAATATAAGAAAACATACATGTGCAATTATACAATTAATGAAAATAATAGTGCAAACATAAATTCAAGCCCTAGGGCTCCATGTACTAAAGCATCAATTTTTTCGCCGACAACGTGTCTTCTCGACTCGCTCTAACTCGCAGCTAGCGAGATGTTGCCCGCCCGCCATATGTACTAAAAACTATTAAAAAAAAAGGCGCGTCTAATCCGCATCGAGCACTGGCGAATGATTCATACATATGACGCCTCGCTATTTGCGAATGTACTATTAATCGCTTACAACCTGTCAGTCATGTTTGTCCCACGTGACTGCAAGGTGTCAGAAACGTCAGCTTTGTCGCGGGAACATATTGCAGCACTATATAAACTCGATTTAATAAAGTTTTTCAGACTGCATATTTCAAGAACTTGAAGCTTTACTGACTGTTATTCTTATCGATAAATTAAGTATGGCTACTTCTCGATCTGATTCACAGTCCAAATCGAAGAATCCCCACTTCTCACATCAGCAGAACCTGGTTCTTGTCGATATGGTGCTAGACTTGTATGACTATTTATTTGGTTGTCGTGCGAAGCAAACTTCTAGTATCCGTAAAAAAAGTATATGGACCCGGATAAGTGATGCTGTCAGTGCTCAGGGACCTGGGAAAAAGGACGTTGACCAAATAAAAAAACGGTACAACGACATCAAACGATTTGCAAAAGCCAAATTGGCAAAAGAAAAAAATTCAACTCGTGCTACCGGAGGTGGAACAGCTTATGTAGCTGATCTTAATGATTACGAGCAGAGACTGGTGCAGCGTCTAGGCCCAGAAGTAATCGTCGGGATCACAGATGATTGTGATAGCGACCTAAGAGGTAAAACATTTATCGAATTACTATTATTTAAATTGAATGTTGATCATATTGTAATTATCCATTAGAGTTGGTTTATACAAATATCTATCTTGTAAAGATATTTTGTCAAATCAATTTTTTGGTGCGTCAATTTTGATTAAGTTAAATCAATGCAGATTACTGCTAGATTTTTGTATAGCTTAACCAATAACGTATGTAATGTAATATTCATGATCACAGATGATTGTGATAGCGACCGAAGATGTAAATCATTTATCGAATTACTATTATTTAAATTGAATGATGATCATAATGTAATTATCCATTAGAGTTGGTTTATCCAAATATCTATCTTGTAAAGATATTTTTTCAAATAAATTTTTTGGTGCGTCAATTTTGATTACGTTAAATCAATGCAGGTTACTGCTAGATTTTTGTATAGCTTAATCAATAACGTATGTAATGTAATATTCATGATCACAGATGATTGTGATAGCGACCGAAGATGTAAAACATTAATATAATTACTATTTTTTAAATTGACTGATGATCATATTGTAATTTTCCAGTGGAGTCGGTTTATAAAAATATTTAACATTTAATTATATTTTGGAAAATCAATATTTATTGGCGCCAATTTTGATTATGCAGAATATAGTCCTATTACTGCTTTATTTTTGTATCGCTTTAAAAATAACAATTCTTATTTAATTTACTTCATTATCTTGATATCCTTTGATGAAAAGCATATTTAGAACTGCTTACTAGCTAATTGAAAATAGACGCCTTTAATGGAAGTAAATTTCGATCTATTTTAAAATCTTATTTTCTTTCTGACTGATGAACAAATCTTTTGTGGTTTAATGTCCCTATTCATCAAATCAAAAGCTGCGCCAAACAATGTTATTGCTATGTGAGCTCTGTATTCAACTATCGTTTGCAAATACAGTGCTATATTTTTGTAGACAAATTTTAGTTTTAATAATATTTTTTTTAAAATGATAATAAAATGCATATACACCTGCATAGTATAAACCTACAAATTCCCAAAAACAAACGTTACAGTATACATTAGACAAGCATGTATACAGACAAAAACATATACACTTATACATGCAGATACACACACACTAATATTATACACTTACACATGCAGATACACACTCCCAACATTAGTGTATATATATTATCAAGATATTGTTTTTTCAGCGGATTAATGAGTATTTAAATGCTATTATTTTAAAAATCTTGAATAGTTGGTTTCACATAAAACAATAGTCCTGTGTTTATGTAATCTTTCATTCTATTCATTATTCTATTCATTCTATTCATTCTATTCATTCTATTCATTCATTCAACTATTTTATTATGTATCAACAAGCTGTTATAAGTAGTCTTTGAACTTGTCATTTAATTAGCAAATGAGCAGACGACTCTTTTTCGTTTACAGTTAATTGTTAACAAGGTAATTAAATGACAAGTTCAAATAACACTTATAACAGCTTGTTGATACATAATACAATGAATGAATAGAATTAATGAATAGAATAGAATGAATAATGAATAGAATGAAAGATTGCATAAACACAGGACTATTGTTTTATGTCAAACAAAGTACTCAACAATTTTTAAATAATAGAAACAAGCTTTACAAAACAGTTTCAATACAAACAACCTTGAGTGTCTACAAAAATTTTTACTGTCCTTGAATCAAATTTGAATTAATGTTTGTTTAATATTAAACATTGGTTAGTCTGTAGATATTTACTTTTTTAATTTTTACATTCAAATTGTTCAACCTGGATACTACTGTGTGTGCTACACTGTCCCTTTCAATAACCACTATTTAAAATTTAAAATATCAGTTGTTTATTAATCTTCTATGGATCTAAACATGAATAACGATTAATTATATTTATCTCTTAACAGCTCGACCACAATCCGTGACAGCTAGGGGTGGTGATGACCCTGCTTCAGCCATTCCATCAACCTCCTCTGGGACGTCGATGACAAGTGGTGGTGTCCTTACTGGACAATCGATACGAAGCACATCATCTGCTAGCCATACCTTTTTATCAGCTGATACACTTCCAGATATCAGGACCAGCACCCCTGAAACAAGTGTTGGTAGAGGTACAGGTAAACAATATATTTTCATTTTTTCCATTCTCCACTGGTCATACTGGTCAGAGCTAACCGATATTCACTTTCTCTCAAAAAATCTAATTACTTGAATTCCATTTTTTTTTTGTTTTCTTTTAAAAGCGTGGTAGTGTTTGCTCACTTAGGCCATATAAATAACATTGATTTATTTTTATTTTTTTATTTTGGATTTTTCACAAAAGAAATTTTATGTTAATATATATATATATATATATTTTTATCATAGCTGACCTTGGACATCTTTTTCGGACCATGACGGGAAGTTCTCCACGGTTGTTTGATGGTGAGAATCTGTACTATTAATACATTACTTTTTTTTTTAATTTTCTTCTTATACATAAATATCAAGATAGCAACATCTTCAAATATATTTTAATTTTTTGAGATATAAAGATATATATTTATATAAATTAAAATATATATATATCGCTATCTATCTATCTATATATATATATATATATATATATATGTATATATATATATATATATATATATATATATATATACACATTTATATATATAGATAGATATATTTACAATTTTAGATCATAAAAAGGCATCAATCACTCGTCATTTGAAATTAAAATGAGCATTTAATAATACAAAAGCTTCATTAAATTTTCTAAAAAAAAAAAAAACATGAAAGATTATTTAATTTTGTGTTATGAACAGCTGAATTTTAGTTACAAATGACCAGTGAGTGCTGCCTTTTTTTCCATAGTACATCCTGACAGCTGCTACTAAATATTTAGTTAGTAGTTTAGTTTTTTATGAACAAAAATCGTTAAAAAAGAAATTTAAAATATTGTTTATTGATATATATATATATATATATATAAAAATATATATTTTTTTATTTTTTTTAATATATATATATTTATATATATATATACATTATATTTTTATATAGATATTAAAATCTTAATATATTCATATATATTTATTTTTTTCTTTTTAATTATCACAGATACAGAAGAGTCATCGAGGGAGGTAATCTTAAACCTGGTTGCTGTACAACCAGAAAGACCTGAGGAGGAGGAACTTCAATCCAGGGATCATGGAAGTGAGACCCCAGAATTTTTGGATGATATCATGGATGCACAACCAATGGAGATCCATCAACCTGTCCCTGATGAATCTGAAGTACAAGAACCAACAATTCAAGGAAATGTACAGCCAGCAGAACCACAATCTTATGAAAGACCAGTGGTACCTGGCAACAATGAAATTGAAGAAGTGGATGATGTCTGTCTCAATGAAATGATCTCTCTTGCTAGACAATATAGGGTGGATCATAGAGAGTTACAGAATGTTATAATCGCACACCTGGACCGAAGTGCATCATTAGCAGAAAGACAATTGCAGTTAGACAGAGAGAGGTTTTATTGGCAGAGGCGAATGGACGAGGAGCACAACAAACAGATAAACCGTTCATTACGCCTCGCAGAACAAACAATGAATTCTCTCC
Organism: Bombina bombina; assembly: GCF_027579735.1. NCBI lineage: Eukaryota > Metazoa > Chordata > Amphibia > Anura > Bombinatoridae > Bombina > Bombina bombina. The sequence continues at coordinate 647,545,282 of NC_069501.1, forward strand.
TGTCCATTATTCGAGAAAGACAGGGTCCTTCTGAACCCAATAGGCCAGGACAGTAGTGATAGACATCTTTATTAATTGTATTAATAACTTAAGTTTATACTGTTTTTGATGTTGCACTTTTTAATTTATTTTATATTTTTGTTCAAAATATATTTCTATTTTCAAGTTCCACTAATATTTTTACAAATAATTTTTGGTGTTTTTTATTAAAATTTAAAAAAAAAGAATGAATCAAATTTTTTTTTCATTGAAATTTTTTTTTATTGCTTACAATATATTTTTTTTATATGAAATGGTAAAAAAACAAAAAAAAATTCGATTTTTATACCAAACAATCATCATCCCTTATTTTTTGGATGTTTCAAAATTTGTAAAAAAAAATTTTTAAAACAAAATATAGAAAGTGCTTTAAAAGATTTATTTAAAAAAAAAAAAAACTAAATGCCATATTTCTTGTACAAAAAATCAACTTGCTCCATCAACATTCCCATTGTAGACCTAATTTTTGCCAATTTAATTTTGAAGTAATCATCCAAAAAAGTTTGTGTGCTTTCATCGATTTTTTCTTCAAAAACTTCTATACCTTAAAATAAATAAAAATAAATTAAATTTACATATTAATCACATAACAAAATAGAAATAATATATTGATATCTGTATATACCTTCATTTTCTTTGGGAGGTATGATATCCATATCATTTTCTGTCTGCACAATTTTTTCCTCTAATGTGTAAACATCGCTTGAACCAGAGGCTAAAGTAAAATAAATAAATAAAATTTTAACTTTTTAATTTATTGTTTTTACAATTATTCGATTTTTGCCAAAGGTAACTAAATAAAATACCTTTGTCTATCAGATTTTTTTTAGGAGGAACCATGTTTTGTCCAATATCATTACTTGTTGCGTATATCATGCCATCCAATTCTATTTCCACTTGTACCGCTTTGTCCAAAGATTGACCTTTTTATAAATATATAAAATATTAAAATTAAAATTACATTATTTTTTCAATATTTCACTTCCCTAAAAAACAAAGATTCTAATACCTCTTCCAAGATTAGTATCATCATCTTTTGGGCATGGCTCATCGACCTCAAGATCAAAATAATAATTATGTTCTTTTTCAACGGATGGAATTTCTTCATAAGAACATCCAGGGATATCTAAATGTGCATTAGATTATTAAACATAATTTTTTTTTAATTATTAGTTATTTTATTTACAATTTATAAAACCTTGTTAACCCTGTTCTATCGTTATGTACCTTTTTGAGTGTTGACAGCCATTTTTTCACTGCTCTGTTATTTTTGGGAGTCATTGGTATGTCCATAAGTGTCAAAGGAAGGGGTGGTGAAGTGATCCCAGTATTTGGCGTTTCAATCCTTATTTCTCGTAAATAACGTGGAATTTTTTGAGTTTTTGATTTTGATTTTTTCATATCTGTTTGTAAAAATTGACTTTATTTTTATAGTTGTAATGATTAATAGATGTTAATTTTCATTTCATATATGCAAGTTGAAGATATACTAAAAACAAACATTTTCTTGATTAATAATACTAAAAATATATGATTAAATCGATTATCGAATGCTATTATCAATGTAAAATTGGATTTTGAGATATCTTGATGTCAATATTATTAATTAAATGCTTATTAGACAGTACATTCTAGTTTAATCAACAAGTATATAGCTTACTTAAAGGTGAATACCTTTAGAAAAAAAATAAGATACTATAAACAAGGTGCGAAAAATTAAATAACAGTCTATAAAAGCTAAAGGAACAATGAACATAATTTTTGTCTTTCAATGTTCAGATAGAAAAGTTTTAACAGAATACTGAAAGTCAAATGTGTTGTCCCTTGTTCCTACTATTATTGCAAATAAATCAATGGTGAAAGGTAAAAGATGACGCAGTTATTGGTCTTGTCCTTTTTATCTTTGATACTCTATACATCCTTCTTATCATTTCGTATATAATATGATCACGACTGTCCTGCTTTACCAATCGAACTCCTCCCATACGATGAGGAAAATATCGTTCCATTGCATATACCAGAATGACTATTTCTCCAGCTGTGAAAGGCTCCGTTAGCGACATGTTAGTATCTGACGTCACAACTATACTTGTCAATCAAATTGACGCATGACTATTTTTACAATGTAGCATTATTTTTTGTTGAATCTTTATTTTTCTAATACAATGTAACATGAATAATATTGTTGATCCGACTAACCATTAATAACAAGAATTATATTAAATTTCTGTTGGAACGATAAATTTTGCATGAGGAATGAACAATGACGATATAAATATATCGTCATGGATAATTTGTTTTTTAGTACATCACTATATCCTAGGTTATTGACCACAGATAACACTACTAATATATATATTCTCAAATTTTGTGATTCATTTATATTTGATACAATTACTATGTAACAGAATCACTGGTTAAATGTAGAATAGTAAGTCTAATATGTAACCTTTTGAATAGATAAATGTTGAACTTTTTTAGTTATGTAAATATATTAGTTGTATTAGGATAGAAATAGTTCTAATTCTTATTCTTGTTGCCTTTTGAACTTAAAATAAATTGTTATATTATTTTCATTAAAAAAATTCTGTTTCATGTATTTTTTGGGTGTGACCAATGCAAATAAGGTTTGTTTAGAAAAAGGGCTACAAAGAAATAACAATATGATGATGTTGCACACAAATTTTATTTGAAAAAAAATAACACATAACTGCAGAACACAATTTACATACAAGAGGAAAAAATTGGTCGAGAAAGATCAATCGTCAAAATATTGGTTAGAAACCATATCCCTTGTGGCCATGCCACGTCTATTTGTGTTTTCTCTGAAAATTTCGTCTGGAAAGTCATTAAAAGGCATGGCAATATCGTCATCAATGGGGCATCCTCTTTTGGTGGCAATATTATGCAAGACACAGCAAACTAAGATGATTCTTGCTACTTTTTCTGTAGAATACTGCATTGCACCGCCAGATCTGTCCAGACATCGGAACCTCATTTTCAACAATCCAAAAGTCCTTTCAATGACACCCCTTGTGCTCTTGTGTGCTTCATTAAAACGAATATGTTTCCGGAGTTGGGGGATATTATAGGGTGTCAGAAGCCATTCATAGCAAGGGTAACCGGCATCCCCTGTAATTAAAAAAAAAAATATTGATGTAAGTCATTCCAAAAAGACAAAATAATTTTTATTAGTTATTGAGGCTAGCGTCAAATTAGTATAAATTTATAGTAACAAATTAAAAATTTATTTATATAATGTGTTTTTTTTAAATTTATTTATATATCCTTTGTTGAAAAAATAGCAATGCACATGTGTGAGCCAATCACACAAGGCCTCTAGGTGCAGCAACCAATCGGCAGCTATTGAGCATATATCTAGATATGATTTTCAGCAAGTGATATAAAAAGAATAAAAAGTCAATTTGAAAGTCGTTTAAAATTACATGCTCTTTAAAAATCCTTAAAAAAATTTTTTTGAGTTCAATTCAAGCTTACCTAATAACCATCCCTCTGGCATTTCCCCATTTTCGAATTTTTGGTACAGTCCAGTCTGCCGCAGGATATAAGCGTCATGGCAGGAGCCAGGGTAATTTGATCTCACGCTGATTATTCTCATTTTGGGGTCACAAACCATCTGTACATTCAAGGAATGGCAGGACTTTCGGTTGCGGTAAATCTCCTCCCGTAACCGTGGCGGTCGAACTGCAATATGGGTACAGTCTATTGCCCCAAGAACATTTGGCATTCCAGCCACACTGTAGAATTGCGACTTTATCGATTGCCACTCTTCTGTGGTAGATGGTAGACAAACATATTCGGGGAATATATGCATGAGTGCATCGATAACTTTGGAAAGATGACGAGAAAAGGCAGACTGACTGAAACTAATGATGACGCTGGACACTGCCTGAAATGATCCGGTGGCAAAAAAAGTGCAAGGCAGCAAGAAACTTGAGTATTCCGGGAATGGCCCTTGAACAGGCTCTAGAAAATGTGCTATTTGAGCATATAAAGACAATATTGAATGTCGATCCAGATGGAACCTTTGAATAACCTCTCGATCGGAAAGGGCATCTAAAGGAACCCGAGGAAGGAATACCCGCTGTACTCGTAATCGCCTTCTTCGAACCGGATTTGGGGCATCAGGTTGACGAATTTGCCTTCTACCCCTCATTTGCATCAGACGAATAATATAAAGTTGAAGAAGTGTCTCCATAATGGCTAACAGGATCAAAAGTGAGTAACCATTCAATTGTACACCTCTTTTAAATCAGTTGTAGGCGTTGATCTGATAGACCCTATTGTTTATTATGGTGCTCGCCACCTATTAGCTGGCGAGGGATTTTTAACAAGGTAGGTGCGGATAAATTCACGAGCGTATAAATAGATAGTTTAGTAATTACTGTTTTGTGAGAGATTTATGTCGAGCGAGTATTTTCTAGCTACAAAAAAGACGAGAATTCAAGATTTGCGGGCAAGTTCGCTCGACGTTTGTTAATATAAGGTTTTCAATGGATTCGTGGGATAGTACATACGGTTATTGATCCGCACGCAGAAATTTAGACGGAAATAGTGACGAAGACCTCGCAGACAGCTTAGTACATGGAGCCCCTAATGTGCAAACATACAAACAAGCAGAGAGTTCTAAAAATAAACAGAACTATTGATTTTGAAATTTACACCAAAAAATCAAATATTGACAGATAAATAGACAAAAGCATTAAGACAAAAATGGACTTATATACAAACATATATATATATATATATACAGGTAGTCGTCGACTTAAGACCGCATTACGTTCTGACCGTCCGGTCGTAAGACGATTTGGACGTAAGTCGGACGATATATCTACGGCATGTAAATAAAATGGTCTAATGTAGGGTTTAGGCAGATAGGTCTGCTGCTACACATCACAGGTATTTTGGACTGCAACATGGTGAGAGGCTGCGACACATGCGAAGGCTGCTGCTGCTGCTTACGACAGTCACTCTCGTATGGCCTGCACACAAGCACTGCTGTCTGCAGTACGACACATGGTCGTAAGTATGGATGGTCATAAGTCGCATAGGTTGTAAGTCGACGAGTATCTGTATATATATTTATATAGATGTATAAACAATAAGACACAAATAAACATGCATACATATACAAACATACACATTACAGAACACAAACATGTAGATATAAAAAGATGACGATACAAACATAAATCTACCAACATGCACAAACATGCATAAATAAGAACATAAGGATAGATAAATAAAAACATAAACACACTTGGATTCTATTTTTGGTAATAGTGTACGTTTTTAAAAAAAAAAAAAAAAAAAAATTCATTAGCATTTACAAATGTAATCATTGATATCAGAAAAAAACATAAAATAATATTGAAGGTAACATTTACATTGGTAGAATTGGATTGGAATTGTATCTAATTATATATAAAACATGATTAAATGCATTCTTTTAATTTAATTTTAAGAAACTAATAAACATCTTTGTAAATCAAGAGGATTAAAACCTGCTGCAGTAACATTCTTAAAAAAAGATAACCATCTTTATCAGAAGGTTATAACAGATAAGCCCTTTCCTGTGTAGTTTTTTATTTTAAAACAGCTAATAAATCATTGTATAGTTGACAATTCTATCCTGAAGGGTTTGGTTACATAAAAGATAAGATTGTATAGCTATATATACAAGAATATTGAATTACAACAGAAAATGGATATAAACTTATTTCAAATAAACAACATATTTTGTAAAACTTCATTAAAATTATTAGAACATAAAATATTAGAAAGTTTGTATTGCAAGGGAATAATAAGAATCTTCTGTAATGAACTTTGTAAAATATAACGCCTAGATTTAGAGTTCTGCGCTAGCCGTCAAAACCAGCGTTAGGGGGTCCTAACGCTGGTTTTGTCCTACCGCTGGTATTTAGAGTCTTGTAGGAAAGGGTCTAATGCTCACTTTCCAGCCGCGACTTTTCCATACCGCAGATCCCCTTACGTCAATTGTGTATCCTATCTTTTCAATGGGATATTTCTAACGCCGGTATTTAGAGTCTTGGCTGAAGTGAGTGTTAGAAATCTAACAACAAGACTCCAGCCGCAGAAAAAAGTCAGGAGTTAAGAGCTTTCTGGGCTAACGCCGGTTCATATAGCTCTTAACTACTGGGCTCTAAAGTACACTAACACCAATAAACTACCTATGTACCCCTAAACCGAGGCCCCCCCCCACATCGCCGCCACTCTATTACATTTCTTTAACCCCTAATCTGCTGACCGCACACCACCGCAACCTACATTATCCCTATGTACCCCTAATCTGCTGCCCCTAACATCGCCGACCCCTACATAATATTTATTACCCCCTAATCTGCCCCCCCCCAATGTCGCCGCTACCTACTTACAATTATTAACCCCTAATCTGCCGACCGGACCTCACCGCTACTCTAATAAATGTATTAACGCCTAAAGCTAAGTCTAACACTAACACCCCCCTAAGTTAAATATAATTTTATTCTAACGAAATAAAATAATTCTTATTAAATAAATTAATCCTATTTAAAGCTAAATACTTACCTGTAAAATAAACCCTAATATAGCTACAATATAAATAATAATTATATTGTATCTATTTTAGGATTAATATTTATTTTACAGGCAACTTTGTATTTATTTTAACCAGGTACAATAGCTATTAAATAGTTAATAACTATTTAATAGTTACCTAGTTAAAATAATAACAAAATTACCTGTAAAATAAATCCTAACCTAAGTTACAATTAAACCTAACACTACACTATCAATAAATTAATTAAATAAACTATCTACAATTATCTACAATTAAATCAACTAAACTAAATTACAAAAAAAACCCACTGAATTACAAAAAAAACAAACACTAAATTACAAAAAATAAAAAAAGATTACAAGAATTTTAAACTAATTACACCTACTCTAAGCCCCCTAAAAAAATAACAAAGCCCCCCAAAATAAAAAATGCCCTACCCTATTCTAAAATAAATTTTTTACAGCTCTTTTACCTTACCAGCCCTTAAAAGGGACTTTTGCGGGGCATGCCCCAAAGAAAACAACTCTTTTGCCTGTAAAAAAAATACAATAACCCCCCCAACATTACAACCCACCACCCACATACCCCTAATCTAACCCAAACCCCCCTTAAAAAACCTAACACAAAGCCCCTGAAGATCTTCCTACCTTATCTTCACCACGCCGGGTATCACCGATCCGTCCAGAAGAGGGTCCGAAGTCTTAATCCTATCCGGCAGGAAGAGGTCCAGAAGAGGGTCCGAAGTCTTCATCCTATCCAGCAAGAAGAGGGCATCTGGACCGGTAGACATCTTCATCCAGGCGGCATCTTCTATCTTCTTCCATCCGGCGCGGAGCGGGACCATCTTGAAGCAGCCGACGCGGATCCATCCTCTTCTAACGACATCCTAAATCCGAATGAAGGTACCTTTAAATGACGTCATCCAAGATGGCATCTCTCGAATTCCGATTGGCTGATAGGATTCTATCAGCCAATCGGAATTAAGGTAGGAAAAATCTGATTGGCTGATTGAATCAGCCAATCAGATTGAGCTTGCATTCTATTGGCTGTTTATATCATCTGGATGAAGATGTCTACCGGTGCGGATGCCCTCTTCTTGCTGGATAGGATGAAGACTTCGGACCCTCTTCTGGACCTCTTCTTGCCGGATAGGATGAAGACTTCGGACCCTCTTCTGGACGGATCGCTGATACCCGGCGTGGTGAAGATAAGGTAGGAAGATCTTCAGGGGCTTTGTGTTAGTTTTTTTAAGGGGGGTTTGGGTTAGATTAGGGGTATGTGGGTGGTGGGTTGTAATGTGGGGGGTATTGTATTTTTTTTACAGGCAAAAGAGCTGTTTTCTTTGGGGCATGCCCCGCAAAAGGCCCTTTTAAGGGCTGGTAAGGTAAAAGAGCTGTAAAAATTTTATTTTAGAATAGGGTAGGGCATTTTTTTATTTTGGGGGGCTTTGTTATTTTTTTAGGGGGCTTAGTGTAGGTGTAATTAGTTTAAAATTCATGTAATCTTTTTTTATTTTTTGTAATTTAGTGGGGGTTTTTGTAATTTAGTGTTTGTTTGTTTTTGTAATTTAGTTTATTTGATTTAATTGTAGATAATTGTAGGTAGTTTATTTAATTAATTTATTGATATTGTAGTGTTAGGTTTAATTGTAACTTAGGTTAGGATTTATTTTACAGGTTATTTTGTAATTATTTTAACTAGGTAGTGTGACAGACCCTTCTGTCAGGACTGAAGGAGTTAACTGTGTTTAGCTTTAAGAAACTATTTTCTAAACACAAGTTGCTGGCTCCAACCACAATTTAGTTAGTGATAAGAATTCCATTGTTTGATCACCCTCAGAGAGAAAACGCCTAAGTGATAAGAAGAGCCAAGAGTGTCTTGTGGTTGAAGTGTTTAAAGGGACAGTCAGCCCAAAAAATGTCCTTACTCCTACAGATAATGTTTACTAGGATAAATATTTTAAAATGTAGTGCAATTTTGCTAAATATATTGTTTTCAAGAAAAATTACTTACTACATGTCCCTCTGGAGTTTTGAAATGGCCGCCAGCCCCCTCCTCTATTTCGTCATAAGCTTTTTCCTTCCTTTCTCTTCTGCGAGAAACTTCTCGTGCCTCCGCAGTCCCGTTGTTTGCGCATGCGCAATGCGCCGATTTTAGTGAAGGGACCTTTTGAAGCAGGAACTTAAAATAACTGCTCAGTATCCTATCGGTTCCTATATGCGGCGGACCAGTTGGCTTCTCTTCATCTACTGCCGCATATAGAAACTGCTAGGATACTGAGCGGTGCTGATGATCCTGAATCCTGCTGACATGTCACATTAGATTTAATACATTATTCCACTTATCAGTGTCTGGTTTAATGAACTCTAGTGGAATCCCTTGTTGTTATAACTGTATGTGCTGGCGGAGAGGACAACATTCTCCTACACTTACTTGCAAAAAGATATATTAATGAGGCAGTAGTGCTGTCACAGCGTGTGTGTGTCTGGGTTCACTATATAAAAGGTGCTGAGCTGTAGAATAAAAAATCACTTACCACTGCAGTTTAGTTCACTTCTATATGGTGTGTAGATTGATCGGAATCTGATCCATGTTTTATATTGTATACCACTACAATATGAAGCCTTTGTTGTCATTGATTATAATAAACCATTCTATTTACGGCATATTGTATCCAAACTCACTCATCACTTTCTGCAATGATTATCTGATACAAATGTAGCCATATTTTCTGTTTAAGAATCACTAAGATAACCTATATATAGATTGAAACAAAATAGTGTCACACAAGCCAAAGATAAATTATCACTACAACATCAAGCAATGTTTTAGCATCCTTGCAAAAAATGTTATTCGTTATTGCTTTATTTTGTATGAATGTCCCCTTTGTAAACTGTGCCTAATAGGTAAAACGAGAATGTAAGGGAAATATAAAGAAATTGCTGAAAGTGGTTCTGAACATCTGTGAAATCCCAGCTACTCCTAAATTACTTAGAATACCAAACATTACATTCTGGATGTTCATCTTCATTTTCCTGGACGGCCCCCACTCACAGTTTATAACCAAAAATATGTGGGACAATAAAGCAGCCACTCCAACTGCAGTCTCTCAGCAGGTTTGCTGTCAATAGAGGTTGTCAGCCCTTGAATATATATACAGAAACGTTTCATGTCAGTTCTGTAATTAATAAACATTAATTTTGTCAAAAGATAAACCTTTTAAAAAATAGATTAAAAAAACACAGATTTAGTGAATGTTTACTAATATGTGTGTTTATTTTGTGAAGAAAGTTTCCTAAAGAAAACAAATATAAACATAAATATAACTAAACTTCTCGTATAACCGGCATTGTTATAATAATTTCCTCTTCTCTGAATTGTGATTTTTAATTATTATTATAACATTCAAAAGTGGAATGCATGAATGTGACAAGCTCGACTTTTTCTGGGATTCATGTGTGCAGATGTGTTTGTATTTATGTGTTGTCCTATATCAGTTGCTTTTTATATAAACCAGTGGGTTTTTCCCTGGACTATTTATTCACTTGGTTACCAAGCAATACGATACAGGCCCCTCTAGCAGGCAATGAGTCACACATGAATCCCAGAAAAAGTCGAGCTTGTCACATTCATGCATTCCACTGTGCATTCCACTTTTGAATGTTATAATAATAATTAAAAATCACAATTCGTGTCAGTTCTGTAATTAGTAAACATTAATTTTGTCAAAAGATAAACCTTTTAAAAAATAGATAAAAAAAACACAGATTTAATTAATGTTTACTAATATGTGTGTTTATTTTGTGAAGAAAGTTTCCTAAAGAAAACAAATATAGACATAAATATAACTAAACTTCTCATATAACCGGCATTGTTATAATAATTTCCTCTTCTCTGAATTGTGATTTTTAATTATTATTATAACATTCAAAAGTGGAATGCATGAATGTGACAAGCTCGACTTTTTCTGGGATTCATGTGTGCAGATGTGTTTGTATTTATGTGTTGTCCTATATCAGTTGCTTTTTATATAAACCAGTGGGTTTTTCCCTGGACTATTTATTCACTTGGTTACCAAGCAATACGATACAGGCCCCTCTAGCAGGCAATGAGTCACTGTACAAGGGATGTGATTGCCTTCTAGGTGTTATGGGTTTGCTGGCTTTCCAGATCCAACAAGGTCTTTTTCTATGCTCACTGATGTTAAGTTGTACTTAATGCCCAGGTCACATATTACTGTTGTGTGTATGAATTCTGGTGACCTCACTAGGACTCTTCTGCTGTGCTGGGCATGGACTGTTGTCTCCATATTGTATTATTGCAGATTGTACACGTAATGTTTCACTTTCTACTAATAAGTAGAATACAGGATATGCTTACTTGTCTACATACAATTGCATTTTCATAGTAATCATTTTAATTTTTTGCGCATTGAATTCATTTTGCAAGAGGTTTCTTGTATAACCTGCATTGTTATATTAATTTCCTCTTCTCTGGATTGTGATTTTTAATTATTATTATTATTATAACATTCAAAAGTATTTTCTGATATTCTCACAAACCTGCGTGTAAAATACAAGACACACAATTTACTGAAATAAATGTTTTAGAATGTTGTGCAACTTCCAGGAATATTTAGGTGCTGTATATCACTGAAGCAGAAAGGAATGTTTGCTGAGATCTGTCTAAAACACATTCGTTTCAGTAAATTGTGTGTCTTGTATTTTACACACAGGTTTGTGAGAATATCAGAAAATACCTTTGAATGTTATAATAATAATAATAATAATTAAAAATTACAATTCAGAGAAGAGGAAATTATTATAACAATGCCGGTTATACGAGAAGTTTAGTTATATTTATGTTTATATTTGTTTTCTTTAGGAAACTTTCTTCACAAAATAAACACACATATTAGTAAACATTCACTAAATCTGTGTTTTTTTAATCTATTTTTTAAAAGGTTTATCTTTTGACAAAATTAATGTTTATTAATTACAGAACTGACACGAAACGTTTCTGTATATATATTCAAGGGCTGACAACCTCTATTGACAGCAAACCTGCTGAGAGACTGCAGTTGGAGTGGCTGCTTTATTGTCGGACATATTTTTGGTTATAAACTGTGAGTGGGGGCCGTCCAGGAAAATGAAGATGAACATCCAGAATGTAATGTTTGGTATTCTCAGTAATTTAGGAGTAGCTGGGATTTCACAGATGTTCAGAACCACTTTCAGCAATTTCTTTATATTTCCCTTACATTCTCGTTTTACCTATTAGGCACAGTTTACAAAGGGGACATTCATACAAAATAAAGCAATAACGAATAACATTTTTTGCAGGGATGCTAAAACATTGCTTGATGTTGTAGTGATAATTTATCTTTGGCTTGTGTGACACTATTTCGTTTCAATCTATATATAGGTTATCTTAGTGATTCTTAAACAGAAAATATGGCTACATTTGTATCAGATAATCATTGCAGAAAGTGATGAGTGAGTTTGGATACAATATGCCGTAAATAGAATGGTTTATTATAATCAATGACAACAAAGGCTTCATATTGTAGTGGTATACAATATAAAACATGGATCAGATTCCGATCAATCTACACACCATATAGAAGTGAACTAAACTGCAGTGGTAAGTGATTTTTTATTCTACAGCTCAGCACCTTTTATATAGTGAACCCAGACACACACACGCTGTGACAGCACTACTGCCTCATTAATATATCTTTTTGCAAGTAAGTGTAGGAGAATGTTGTCCTCTCCGCCAGCACATACAGTTATAACAACAAGGGATTCCACTAGAGTTCATTAAACCAGACACTGATAAGTGGAATAATGTATTAAATCTAATGTGACATGTCAGCAGGATTCAGGATCATCAGCACCGCTCAGTATCCTAGCAGTTTCTATATGCGGCAGTAGATGAAGAGAAGCCAACTGGTCCGCCGCATATAGGAACCGCTAGGATACTGAGCGGTTATTTTAAGTTCCTGCTTCAAAAGGTCCCTTCACTAAAATCGGCGCATTGCGCATGCGCAAACAACGGGACTGCGGAGACACGAGAAGTTTCTCGCAGAAGAGAAAGGAAGGAAAAAGCTTATGACGAAATAGAGGAGGGGGCTGGCGGCCATTTCAAAACTCCAGAGGGACATGTAGTAAGTAATTTTTCTTGAAAACAATATATTTAGCAAAATTGCGCTACATTTTAAAATATTTATCCTAGTAAACATTATCTGTAGGAGTAAGGACATTTTTTGGGTTGACTGTCCCTTTAAGTAATATAATTCTATTGTATCATGTCAAAGGGCTTGTTCCCTCCATGTAATGTACAACAGTCTTTCAACCCCCATCTGGGGGGGGGGTCAGACCTGCATAAATACTAGGCATAGCCTTTAATAAATGACATTCTGCTTAAACCTGAAAACTGGCTGGTTTGTGAATTGCTGATTCCCTATGCAGGACGTTGTTCCCTGGTATTAACCCTTGGTATCCTGTTGGTACCGTAACAATTGGTGGCAAGCAACGGAATGAACCTTATCGCACAGAAGAGCAACTACACAAGCCAGTAACCTCAGGAAGAGGGGGATTATTACAATACTGACTAAGATGGAAAAGAGAAAAGTAAATTTTGCAGCTTTTAAAAACTTCCTGGAAACAGAAGGAGAGATTGATGGGTACCTTGCGGATTTTGAGAGGCAATGTGCACTACACAAGGTACCCGCAGAGGACTGGGTCACGATATTATCTGGAAAATTATCTGGCCGGGCCAGTGAGGCTTTTCGGGCCATTCCAGATGAGGAAGTCGGGGATTATAATACTATAAAAGAGGCTCTGCTCTCCAGGTATGCAGTTACACCGGAGGCATACCGGAGGCAGTTCAGAGACACTGTTAAATTAGCTGGAGATTCCTACCTTGAGTGGGCATGTAAGGTGCACCGCACAGCAGCTCACTGGATAGCGGGGTGCCAAGCCATATCTGGGGAAGAGGTGCTGCAGCTATTCCTGTTGGAACATTGCTTCGTCAAGTTACCCGCAGGAGTTCGAGAGTGGGTTCGGGACCGTAAACCCTCCACCCTGCAGGAAGCGGCTCGCTTGGCAGATGAGTATACGGATGCCCGCAAACTGGACACTGCTACCACTAAGCCCCCTGCTAGAGTGGAGTACAGACCCCCAGTCACCCCAGCAGCTGCCAGTTACCAAACCCCGGCGCACCACTATACCACACGGCCTCCGGCCACGAACTACCCTCAGAGAGCCCTGTTCAATTCGCGGTGCTACTCACAACCTATTCGGTGCTTTAGATGTAAGCAACTAGGGCACAAAAGACCAGAGTGTCCCCTAAACGCAGCGAACCAAGCGCAGTCCTGGAGAAGACCCGCCGGCGGAATCCCACGTAATCCTCAGCCTGCGGCCCGCTACGTAGAGGCGCAAGAATGCTGGAGCATCCTACATGAGGCAGACCTTGTGCAAGCTGCCCACCGGAATAACCGGCAACTGGTTAAAGTGAATGGGAAGAAGGTCAGTGGTCTACGGGATACTGGTGCTACCATGACCTTGCTTCAAAAGAACTTGGTGTCTGAGAAACAGTACACTGGAGACACTGTGGCTGTGAGGGTAGCAGGGGGCGATGTGTTCAGCCTACCTGTTGCCAGGGTACATTTGGATTGGGGAGTGGGCGCTAGACCTGTGAATGTGGGGGTCAAGAAGGACTTACCTGCTGATGTTCTTCTTGGAAATGACTTGGCCCCCCTTGTTTCTGCCTACGCTCCTATGGGTCCCGCTGATGTTAACCCTGTGACTACCCATGCCCAGATCCGTGCAGCAGAGACTGACCCACCTGCTGCTAAGCCCCAGGACGCTGAGCTCAGTAAATCTCTATCCGCTATTGATATGTGGAGGTCCCGTTACAATGCGCTGATGAAGGAGAAGAGGAGCGCAGAGGAAAAAGCACGTTTAGAACGTGAATCTCTGCTAGACAAGCTGCACCGACAGACTGCAGAAAACACCAGCTTGAGAGTGGGACATGAAACCTTAAAGACAAACTTAGCGACACTTGAGGAGAAGCTGACGCTGGCTCATAGTGAGGTGCAGCAACTCAAGGGCACCCTATGTCAGTATGAAGGGATTGTGGATACCTATAAAGAGCAGGTACAGAAAATTCGTAAAGAAGCTGATGGGATTTTGAAGGACTGTTTGGCCCTGGTCTGGGCACTGAGGAATTTGAACCCTTGTTTGTATGGACAGGAATTCTCTCTCATAACGGGAATACAGATGGATTGTCCCAGCAAACTGACATGCCTACCACCTCCTAGTCCGGTCATCCCCAGGTTGACCCGCAAAAGGGTCAAGCCGGGTCTGCCGGAGTGTTCCACAAGGGGGGAGCTATGTGACAGACCCTTCTGTCAGGACTGAAGGAGTTAACTGTGTTTAGCTTTAAGAAACTATTTTCTAAACACAAGTTGCTGGTTCCAACCATAATTTAGTTAGTGATAAGAATTCCATTGTTTGATCACCCTCAGAGAGAAAACGCCTAAGTGATAAGAAGAGCCAAGAGTGTCTTGTGGTTGAAGTGTTTAAGTAATATAATTCTATTGTATCATGTCAAAGGGCTTGTTCCCTCCATGTAATGTACAACAGTCTTTCAACCCCCATTGGGGGGGGGGGGGTTCAGACCTGCATAAATACTAGGCATAGCCTTTAATGAATGACATTCTGTTTAAACCTGAAAACTGTCTGGTTTGTGAATTGCTGATTCCCTATGCAGGACGTTGTTCCCTGGTATTAACCCTTGGTATCCTGTTGGTACCGTAACAGGTAGCTATTAAATAGTTATTAACTATTTAATAGCTATTGTACCTGGTTAAAATAAATACAAAGTTGCCTGTAAAATAAATATTAATCCTAAAATAGCTACAATATAATTATTATTTATATTGTAGCTATATTAGGGTTTATTTTACAGGTATTTAGTTTTAAATAGGATTAATTTATTTAATAAGATTTATTTTATTTTGTTAGATTAAAATTAAATTTAACTTAAGGGGGTGTTAGGGTTAGGGTTAGACTTAGCTTTAGGGGTTAATACATTTATTAGAGTAGCGGCGAGGTCCAGTCGGCAGATTAGGGGTTAAAAAGTGTAGGTAGGTAGCGGCGACGTTGGGGGGGCAGATTAGGGGGTAATAAATATTATGTAGGGGTCGGCGATGTTAGGGGCAGCAGATTAGGGGTTAATAAATATAATATAGGGGTCGGTAATGTTAGGGGCAGCAGATTAGGGGTACATAGGGATAATGTAGGTTGCAGCGGTGTACGGAGCGGCAGATTAGGGGTTAAAAATAATTCGCAGGGGTCAGCGATAGCGGGGGCGGCAGATTAGGGGTTAATAAGTGTAAGGTTAGGGGTGTTTAGACTTGGGGTGCATGTTAGGGTGTTAGGTGCAGACTTAGGAAGTGTTTCCCCATAGGAAACAATGGGGCTGCGGAAAAAAAAATGGGTTTAAAATAAAACTGACGAAAATGGAGCCAGAAGACCAATCTGCAGCATTTAAAATATCTTGTAATGAGGCAAACTTGGAAAAAGCTTTAGAAGCAGACGCTCTTCTAATAGAATGAGAAGAAAAAACAGGATCCACACCAGCTTGCAACATTATCCATTTAACCCATCAGTAATAGTAGAGGAAGTAACAGGTAAATGAGGAGGAGAAAAAGAAATTAACAGTTGTTTAGAGACAGAAGATCTCAAACAAACACCTAGATTACGAGTCTTGCGTTAGCCTTAAAAAGCAGCGTTGAGAGGTCCCAACGCAGCTTTTTAACGCCCACTGGTATTACGAGTCTTGCAGGTACAGGTGTACCACTCACTTTTTTTCCGCGACTCGAGCATACCGCAAATCCCCTTACATAAATTGCATATCCTATCTTTTCTATGGGATTTTCCTAACGCCGGTATTACAAGTCTTGGAAAAAGTGAGCGGTACACCCTCTCCTGTCAAGACTCCTACCGCATTTAAAAGTCAGTAGTTGGGATTACACCTACATATCATGGATAGGCAGATTAACGGCCCTTAAAATGTCATTTCTACCAAAAATTACTTATCTTTTTAGATGCCTCCCTTTCCGCGTCCCAGGATACTTGCTAAGTCAACTCCAGAGCGAGTTCACAAAATATATATGGCAACACAAACCCCCAAGAGTAGCGCAGAAAATCCTCCATAGCCCCCTTCAGAGAGGAGGAATAGCCTCCCCCTCAATATTAAGGTACTATGAAGGAGCCATGCTTACCCATATATCGCAGTGGGGTGCGAAGGAATCCCAGAGTAAGTGGAAAGTCATAGAACAAGCCTCGCTCCCAAACCATATATACCTGCCAGATCTGATCTGGATTCCCCTTCATTTAAGACGAACCACAGATATTAATAACCTTATAATAAGAGAATGTCTTGCCATGTGGGACAAGCTGAGACACTACCCACATATTGCCCCGCATCCTTCACCCATTACTCCCCTGACGGGCCTACTCCGAGGCTTACCTGACTCCCATCCCCAGGGTTGGGCCCAAGCAGGAATACAGACAGTTACTGATCTCTGGGTTACTTCCCCAATTCCTCGCTTCATTACACTTTCAGAAATAAAAGCTGACATTAGCTTACCCAGGCACATGTCTTTTGAATACACAAGACTGAAGAGTTTCCTTCTCAGTTGGGGCTTCAAACCTGAACTACATCGACCTAGAACACTGTGGGAAACGATTTGGCAACAAGGACGCAAATTACACAGACCCCTTTCCACACACTACACCCTAATAGGGAACACAGACTCTGAGAATAAGCTCCCGCATCTGCTCAAATGGGAATCCCTATTACACATGACTGTAACACCACAGACATGGCAATATGTTATCTCCCTTACCAAAAAAGCATTACATTGTGTTACTCTCTTTGAAACATATTATAAAATACTGACACATTGGTATCTCACCCCCGCTAGACTTAGTAAAATGTTTAACACTTCATCTTCCTTGTGCTGGCGTAATTGTGGTAACAAAGGAGATTCCCTACACATATGGTGGGATTGCCCCAAGCTGAGACCCTTATGGAACACCTGTTTTCGGACATTAGCGGGATTAGGTATAGCACTCCCCATGAAACCCTCTAATGCCCTCCTCCACATTGGTATTCTTAAATTACCTAAACATCATCTACTTACTTACAGCTACTAAAACAGCTACAGCTAAAGCATGGAAGTCCAACACCCCCCCAAAATGGTCATATATTTTAAATTATATGGCATTTATTTATAATATGGAGAAAAACATTTTCTATTCTCTAAATATCTCGGACCTATTTGAATTGGTCTGGGCAGACTGGAAAACCCATTACGACACTACTTGGTCCCCAACACCTGAGGCGGAGATACATTAGAAATGATCGCCTTGTCTCTCTACTGAGTAAGAGTTCTTCCCCACCTTACTCCCCTCCCTACCTCGCCCTTCCCTCCCCTCTCCCCCTACCCCAATTTATTCCTTCTAAAGATAAGAATTATCTTATACCTATCTTCCATCTTATACATATACTTTAATATGTAATGTTGAAGCTGTTCAGACCTTCTGTCTGTATTCACGTTGGGAGCCTGTGTGCTCCAAGTATATCTCTTATATTATTTATGTAACTGAGAATATCTTATTTCAATAAAAACTTTAAAAAAAAAAAAAAAGTCAGTAGTTAAGAGTTTTATGGGCTAACGCCGTAACATAAAACTCTTAACTAAAGTGCTAAAAAGTACACTAATACCCATAAACTACCTAAACCGCTGCACTCCCGCCTCGCAAACACAAGTTAAATATTATTTACCCCTAATCTGCCGTCCCTAACATCACTGACACCTACCTACATTTATTAACCCCTAATCTGCCGCCCACAATGTCGCCGCCACTATATTAAATGTATTAACCCATAAAACCTGTCTAACCCTAACACCCCCCTAACTTAAATATAATTTAAATTAAACTAAATAAAATTACTACAATTAAAAAAATTATTCCTATTTAAAACTAAAGACTTACCTATAAAATAACTAATAGTTACATTGTATCTAGCTTAGGGTTTATTTTTATTTTACAGGCAACTTTGTATTTATTTTAACTAGGTACAATAGTTAATAAATAGTCATTAACTATTTAATAACTACCTATCTAAAATAAAGACAAATTTACCTGTAAAATAAACCCTAACCTGAGTTACAATTACACCTAACACTACACTATAATTAAATTAATTACCTAAACTAACTACAATTAATTACAATTAAATTAAATAAACTAAAGTATGAAAAACAACAAACACTAAATTACAAAAAATAATACAATAATTGCAAGAATTTTAAACTAATTACACCTAATCTAATCCCCCTAATAAAATTCAAAAGCCCCCCAAAATAAAGAAATTCCCTACCCTATACTAAATTACAAATAGCCCTTAAAAGGGCCTTTTGCGGGGCATTTCCCCAAAGTAATCAGCTCTTTTACCTGTAAAAAAAAATACAATACCCCCAACATTAAAACCCTCCACCCACACACCCAACCCTACTCTAAAACCCACCCAATCCCCCCTTAATAAAACCTAACACTAACCCCCTGAAGATCACCCTACCTTGAGACGTCTTCACCCAGCCGAGCAGAAGTGGTCCTCCAGATGGGCAGAAGTCTTCATCCGATCCGGGCAGAAGAGGACATCCAGATGGGCAGAAGTCTTCATCCATGCGGCATCTTCTATCTTCATCCATCCGGAGCGGGTCTATCTTGAAGCCAGTCGACGCAGAGCATCCTCTTCTTCCAACGACTCCCGACGAATGAAGGTTCCTTTCAATGACGTCATCCAAGATGGCGTCCCTTGAATTCCGATTGGCTGATAGGATTCTATTAGCCAATCAGAATTAAGGTAGGAAAAATCCTATTGGCTGATGCAATCAACAAATAGACTTGAGCTCACATTCTATTGGCTGTTTGGAACAGCCAATAGAATGCGAGCTCAATCCTATTTGCTGATTGGATCAGCCAATAGGATTGAACTTCAATTCTATTGGCTGATTGGATCAGCCAATAGGATTTTTCCTACCTTAATTCCGATTGGCTGATAGAATCCTATCAGCCAATCGGAATTCAAGGGATGCCATCTTGGATGATGTCATTTAAAGGAACCGTCATTCATCGGGTAGTCATCGATCTGGATTGATGCTCCACGTCGGCTAGCTTCAAGATGGATCCGCTCCGCTCCGGATGGATGAAGATAGAAGATGCCACATGAATGAAGACTTCTGCCCGTCTGGATGTCCTCTTCTGCCCGGATCGGATGAAGACTTTTGCCCCTCTGGAGGACCACTTCTGCCCGGCTGGGTGAAGACGTCTTAAGGTAGGGTGATCTTCAACGGGTTAGGGTTAGGTTTTATTAAGGGGGGATTGGGTGGGTTTTAGAGTAGGGTTGGGTGTGTGGGTGGTGGGTTTTAATGTTGGGGGGGTATTGTATTTTTTTACAGGTAAAAGAGCTTATTACTTTGGGGCAATACCCCACAAAAGGCCCTTTTAAGGGCTATGTGTAATTTAGTATAGGGTAGGGATTTTTTCTATTTTGGGGGGCTTTTTTATTTTATTAGGGGGATTAGATTAGGTTAATTAGTTTAAAATTTCTTGTAATTATTTTATTATTTTTTGTAATTTAGTGTTTGTTGTTTTTTGTACTTTAGTTTATTTAATTTAATTGTAATTAATTGTAGTTAGTTTAGGTAATTAATTTAATTATAGTGAAGTGTTAGGTGTAATTGTAACTTAGGTTAGGGTTTACTTTACAGGTAAATTTGTACTTATTTTAGCTAGGTAGTTATTAAATAGTTAATAACTATTTAATAACTATTGTACCTAGTTAAAATAAATCCAAACTTGCCTGTAAAATAAAAATAAATCCTAAGCTAGCTACAATGTAACTATTAGTTACATTGTAGCTATCTTATGGTTTATTTTATAGATAAGTATTTAGTTTTAAATAGGAATAATTTATTTAATTGTAGTTATTTTATTTAAAATTATATTTAAGTTAGGGGGGTTAGGGTTAGACTTAGGGTTAGGGGTTAATAAATTTATTATAGTGGTGGCAACGTTTGGGCCAGCAGATTAGGGTTTAATAAGTATAATGTAGGTGGCGGCGGTGTCCGGAGCGGCAGATTAGGGGTTAATAATATAATGTAGGCAGATTAGGGGTTAATAAGTGTAATATTAGGGGTGTTTAGACTCGGGGTTCATGTTAGGGTGTTAGGTGTAGACATAAAATTACTTTCCCCATAGGAAACAATGGGGCTGCGTTAGGAGCTGAATGCTGCTTTTTTGCAGGTGTTAGGGTTTTTTTTTTCAGCCGGCTCAGCCCCATTGTTTCCTATAGGGAAATTGTGCACAAGCACGTTTAGCCAGCTCACCGCTACCGTAAGCAACGCTGGTAAGTGAGATGTGGAGCTAAATTTTGCTCTCCGCTCACTTTTTAGAGGTAAACGCCAGTTGGAAAAAGCCCGTAATACCAGCGTTGTTTGTAGGTGAGAGGTGAGCTGAAACTGAGCGTTAGCAACGCACAGCCTTACCGACAAAACTTGTAATCTAGCCAAATGAGTTTTAGACTCATATACTTTCAGACAAGAAACAACACACAGATTAGGATGTTCGAAAAATAAGGATAGAAAATAGAAGAAGTTATATTTTTAGTACGTCTGGACAGAGAAAAAATTACACCTTGAGGAGAAAATAAAAGAGATAAAAGGCATAATAAAGTTGCAAGTTTACAAGTAAGAGATAAATTCTTATTATCCGGCCAATTCCTGAAAAAATAAATTAATAAATCTATATCCCAAAAATAATTATATTTAGGAATAGTAGGTCTCTTGATACAAATAGCTTTGAGAAGTTTACAAATAGTAAAATGTTGACCAATAGGTACATTATGTAATAACTCATGACATGCCGAAATAGCCGAGTGAGCAAACATTGATTGATCTGTAAGCCAAGCCAGCTTCAAAAAGAGAAGTTAAATAATTAATCAAATTAACCAAATTCCTGTTACTGCACCAGCTAGTCCATTTAGTCCAAGTGGATAAATAACATTTCCTGGTGCCCAAGAGTCTTGAAGGAGGAGTTTAGCCCCTTCCAAAAGACTTTCGGAAGACCAGGATCCCCTGAAATGTTCCAGACAATTAGTAGAAGTTCTTGTTGAAGAGGTAAAAGAACTGGTGGAAGGAAGGACATTTCTAGGAGAATCGGGAACCAAGATTGTGCAGTCCACCAAGGAGTTATTAATAGGAGAGAGATTAAGTTCCTCTTCACATAAGAGATTGTTCGAGGAATAATTGAGAATGGAGGGAAGGCATAAGCTCCTGTCATTGGCCAATTTTGAATAAAGGCATCTGTCGCTAAAGCTGTCGGATCTGGTCTCCAACTGTAAAAAGGAAGGATCTGGTAATTGAGACAAGAGGAGAAGAGATCTATTGAAAAAGGACCTCTTAGTTCTTGAAGTCTGAGAAACAAGAAGGTGTTTAATTTCCAATCGCTGTTGTCTTTTAAATGACGGGATCCCCAATCTGCTGCAGAGTTAAAAATACCAGGAAGGTATTCCGCTTGAATCGATATATTGTGAGAAAGACAATGATGAATAAAGTCCTTGGTCATTTCTGATAACATCTTTGAAGAAGTTCCTCCTAAATGATTCAAATAACAAACTGCAGAAATGTTTTTCATACGAAGAAGAATTGAGACAGGGGAAACATTCCAGATAAAACTTTTGATTGCAAATGAACCTGTGAGAAGTTCTAGACAATTTATATTAAGCTTCTTTTCTGAAATAGACCATTTGCCTCCGGTAATAATAGGACCAAATCTTGCACCCCAACCAAAATTGATTGCATCCGATTCTAGGATAATGTCCGGAGATTTCCCAAAATTAGCTCTCAATGTTGGATAATCTGGCTTCTTCTGATGAGGAAAGGCGCAGGAAATATTGCCTGAATTGAAGAAGAAAGAAGGCCTATAATCCTTGCCAGAGCACGAATAGGAAAAAAATGTTTCTTGAGAAGATAATTTATTTATTTCTTGATCTTCTTGATCTTGTCCATAGGAAGACTCAAAGTAGAGGAAAAAGTATTTATAATAAAACCCAGAAAAATTAAATTTTGAGAAGGAGGAAGTATTGATTTTTTGAGATTGATAATAAAACCTAGATTCTGGAGAAGGTTAATAGTAGTTTATAACTGGTTTGAAAGGATAATAGTATCCTGATGAAAGATGAGGATATCGTCCAAATAAATTATTAAACGAATACCTCTCATTCTCAACCAGGAAACTACTGGTTTTAAAACTTTTGTAAAAGCCCAAGGGGCAGAAGATAGACCAAATGGAAGACATGTAAACTGCCAAGTTTGATCGCTCCAAAAGAAACTGAGAAATTTTCTGAAATCTGAATGAATTGGAATAGTCAAATACACATCTTTTAGATCTAAACAAACTAACCAATCTCTGTCCAGAAGACAATCCCTCAAAAGATGAATACCTTACATCTTGAAATGATTGTATTCCAGACACAGATTTAACTGTCTTAAATTTATAACTGGGCGATAGGAACCTTCTTTTTCTTTACTAGAAACATATTGCTGATAAAAGAGTCTGTAGGATTTAGGACTTGTTCTATCGTTTCTTTTCTTAATAGGTCTGAAATCTTTATGTCTAGAAGTCTGGAGTCTGACTGGGAAAAAACAATTGGATAAGGATGATAATTTTGTATAGGAGGGAAAGAAAAAACAAGGTGAAAACCTGAAATAGTTTGAATGATCCAAGGATCTCTCGTGATTAAAAGCCAGTTTTTTTTAAATAAAAAGCTAGTCTGCCTCCAATTTTTTGAGGGGAAAAAAGAGTGTGAGAAAAGGTGAGAAAACTTACCAATGAATGGTCTGAGAGTTGGACGGTTTCTGAACGTTCTTGCTGTCCATTGTCTTCCTCTTGAGGGGAAAACGTTAGTGTGGGAGGTTGTTGGTGTTGCAAAATTTTGGAATTGTGACCTAGAAACTCCCTGGAAGCAGCCTCTGCCTTTCCCAGCCCTATCAAAAATTCTATTAGGCTGATGGAAAATCTTTTTTGTTTTTAATTTAATCTTATTCAGTGAATTAAACTCATTCACATAACTATTTAATTTTTTTAGTTCAGATTTTCCAAAAAGAAGACCATTAGCTTGTTGACCCATTTCAGTTGGAGCAAAGTATGCAATCTTAGAGTCAATAAGTTTTAAAACTAAACGTCTTCTTTGAGTTAGAATCCCCTAGCAAATAGACCAATCTTTGCAACCACTCTCTCATAGCGTTAGGATCTAAATTTGATTCATTATAAATAGATTATTCAGAGAGTTCAAACAATTTTGTAATGGGACCCAATAAGTCTAAATATTTGTCTTGACAAGCCTTGAGAAACCTGTCAGGGCCACTTTTGAAATTAAAATTCTTTGCTCCAATAATTTAAAAGATTTGGATCGATCTCAGGAGTTAGATGAGTTAAGTGAGGAAGATCCGGCCTGGGGCATTCTGCTTTCAAAATATTTTTATTAGATAATGGCTTTCTAATATAAAAATCTAAAAATGTTGCCACTTGCTTAGATGGTTGCCATTGAGAAGAATGGGGATGTAAGATATCATTGGGGTCTAAGTATAATTCCCCTTTATTATCAAATAGTTTAGGTTTAGAGGAAACAGATGTCTTTCTCTTTTTCTTTTTTGGTATATCTTGAGAAGAAGATGAGTGATCAGATAAACCGATGAACTGTTCATCTAAGTCTTCAATATCAGAAAAATTTATAATATTATCATTATTATCATCCTCAATCTCTGAGTTCGAAGACTCTCTTGCAGAAACTAAGTCTGCCTGTAAAATTTTTATTTTCAAATAAAATATCTTCTGAATCTGAATCAGAAAAGGCATGAATATTAAGCTCTTTCTTTTTTGAAATTGCAGAGATTTTTTCTGAAGAAACCAGACGTGAACCAGTTTTATTTTTCTTTTTATCTGGTAAACTTTTTGCATACTGTTTCTTTAAATGTTTGGTTTTACAAACAGCTTTTTTAGGTAAAGGGTTATTCTGAGGATTAATCTGAGGAGATTGAGCAGAAGTTATGGTTGATTGAATCTGAGACATTTGTTCTTGAAATTGATTAATAGTCTGTAACATAGACTGTAAAGAGCTCTCAGGAATCTGAAGGAGATTTTCCTGAGACATATTAAAATAAATTAAAATTAAATATATAAACAAACAATATTGTATATAAAATTAATTAAAATAGTATAGAAAAAAATAATATGAGGAAACAATTGTCTTCGAATAATCTTAGTATGAATAAACCAAGTGGTGAATAATTAAAAACTATTATATAAATAAAGCCTAAGGATTAAAATAGACTTTAAACTAATATGAACATGTAACAGTAACAATAGTTAAAATAACTACAATAATAATAACAAAACGAATAAAGTGTAGCAGTTACAAAAGTAATAATGTTTAAGAGCAGAGATGACGTTAAGCACTGAGAGGGCGGTCAGTAAAGAAGGAGACGGGAAAATGAGTCCCGTGGCGTCAGAGGAAGAAGGAGGTGTTACAAACAGAGGGGAAGAAAGAAAATGGCTTACGCAAGAGAATGGGAAAAACAAACCAGGCAACCTAAATTCAAAAGTGAACAGTAAGTAAACATAAAATTAAAAAAACGGAGGTAAAACGGAAACAAAAAATTAGATAAACGAAGTAAACAAACGGAATATCAAAATGAAAGAAATAAGAAAATAAATTTAAAAAGTCTATATGCCAATATAATACAAACGAAAAACGGAAAGAAAGATTTAACTAAATCAGAAAGAAAAACTAAACCGGAAGGAAAACCGGAATATATAAAAAAAGAATAAAAGTAAATATGAAGGCCAAATGAATAAACAAATAAAACTAATAACAAAAGCAAATAATCAAATAAACAATAATCAAATAAAGAATAACACATAAATAAATAGTATTTTATTTAAATAATAATATACGTATCTCATAGAGCAGCAAAAAGAAAAGAGGACTAATAACGGTTTTCTGTGTTCTTTATGGACTATGTCATGATCTGATTGGATATCTACTAACTGACTATATGTTATTTACATGTTATTGATTATGTTAAAGTTTTTCTGTTTTTTCTGTTTAACTATTTTAACTTTAAAAATGCTATTTGAGCAGTAAAAGGAAAATTAATGCAAAATATAAGTCTCTGTCCTTGTAATAAAATCAAGTCTGTGTATTAGTTTAGCCATGTAATGACAACTAATGACAAGTTTTTGTTTTAAAAGCTGAGAAAATCATTTTGTGTCTATATAGCTCTTAAAATAATAAATACATATATACATTTAGTAATGGTATTTTCAGAGAAATATAAAATCATTTAATTTTAATGAGCCAATTGAAATTGTATAAATTGTTTAATATGGATTTTTTCAAAATTATTTTTTCTTATGATGTGAGGAGTTATTGTATCACATCTTTATCCAAAACCAAAAATACAGTAAAAAAAAAAAAGCATTAGAAGAAGGCTGTATTGACATTAAAAAATTTAAATTATAAATCAATATCTAGTTTTCTTCTGTACATGTAAATCTATATGCAAGAAAAATGCTCAAATAGACAATTGGTAAACATAGCAACATCTGTCTGGTCTCTACCAGTTTAGGGCAGTTACACATTTCCATATCTGTTTTATCAAGTTGTCTGAGCTTCTCATGCAAACAGTTATGTCTATTAAATTTAAATATAAACAGTTATTCATTAGATAAACAGGGGCAGGCACAACAGGGCTTGTGACATCATAGGAAACACAACACTATGACATCATAATATCAGGGAGCTGTAAATACCTGAGCATCATTGTGGATATCTCAGAGCTGTTTAGAAACTTTGAGGATAACTCAGTGTTTTTACCTTGTGGTATATATTTGCTTTTTATTGTATTTTTTACCAATCTTGTGGATTTCTAATTGGGTTTGGCAGCCTTATAGATGTCACTGTTGTTGACATTTCTTCAAAGAGAAGCATTTATTTATTTATTCAGTTTTCTGTGTCACATGTTCCAAAAAAACCAACAGAAAACAGGACCCAGAACTGGATTACAAACATATTGGATCAATGGAGGAAATTGTTGTAAGGAAGAAAAGGAAAATCTGCAGCAAATCAGATGAGAAGATGCCAAGTAAGAACACCTGATTTATATAGGGCATAACATACATGAGGTTGGTAAATCCCCAAGACCACATTCCTGCTTACATCCATCATCATTATCACATATGTGTATTGTACCCACAGGCTATTAATGTGCTACCTTAACCCTAAGATCACAGCAAACTGTGGACAAATGCGCAAATGTTTTATGGGTAGTGATAGCTAAATAAACAGGGACCTATAGTGGTATTTAGCAATCAGTAGTTTTATTGGTTTTATGTTTTTCTTTAACATATCACACAAGTCTAAACAAAAATTAAAACAAAACAATAAAAACAAAAATTAGCATGTTGTTTGCAGCAATTGTTTCCCAAAGGCTAAACTCCACTCACACTTGCCTTACTTGAAGGTGCTTACTTCTGAAGAAGACATATTTATTATGTTAATATAAACAGTATGTTTTGCAGTTGTTATCCTAAAGTCATTTAGGAATATACATGTAGCAGGGTTAGCCTGCATACGTCTAATGTGTGTATTTCCAGTTCTGAGATTTAGAACATTCACAATTTTCATAAATTATTGTTATGTAATTAAACAGTTATATTAATATCTGACCTGTAACCACAACCTTTGTATCTCTTCAAGGTCATGCAGGTATCTGTTCCTTGAGTATTATGAGACAGATGCTATAGGTTTAGATGGTAGTTGTCACGTGGTCTATACAGGTGTGTGATGTTAGTAATATGCTGCACCAGGATAAAGCTTTTATTCTACAGAAGATGTAGGAATCAGTCAGATTTAGGCTTTTTATGTGGGAAGGATAGTAACGGTAGGACTTTATTTTCAGTAAATGTTTAGTTACAGATATTCTCATATACAAACTATTCATATAATTTTCCATTGAATGTGGCTGTTTGCTGTTTTCAGAGGTGTCAGGCTTTGATACACATTTATACAGTTATGCCAAGGTATGTAGTGAGGAAATGGCACAAAATAAGTGCCATTAGTTGCTTTATTAAGTATCTATCCGCAGTAATCATTTATGTTATGTTTCTATAAAGCTCTCTCATGTAATATATTTTCTATGTAAAGTGTGTAAAGGATACTAAGTGCCTATATATAGTTTTCTATTTATCATAATCCTATGATATATCATCTGTAAACTTTGTCATTTACCTGATTACTTGTTGCAAAACAGAAGATGTGATGGGAAATGTGTGGATTGGGCCTGTTTTTTGGCATAATATGGATATTATCTGGATGTCCATGCTTCATATTGCTCAGGTCTCAGTAAAGCCTCAAGATAAATTTACCAGGTCATTTTCCTTCTTACATTTTTAAACGAATTCTGTTGTGATTTTTGAGCATGGAATGATCTTTATAGGAGATATGTTTGATAGAGATAGATAGTGATAGATAGAGATAGAAAAAAATAGATAGAGATAGAGCGAGATAGATAGAGATGGAAATAAACAGAGATAGAGATAGATAGATATAGATAGATTGAGAAAGCGA
Organism: Bombina bombina; assembly: GCF_027579735.1. Classification (NCBI taxonomy): domain Eukaryota; kingdom Metazoa; phylum Chordata; class Amphibia; order Anura; family Bombinatoridae; genus Bombina; species Bombina bombina. Next base: position 647,573,672 of record NC_069501.1, read on the forward strand.
AAGATAGAGATAGATAGATAGAGATGGAAATAAACAGAGATAGAGATAGATAGATATAGATAGATTGAGAAAGCGAAAGATAGAGATAGATAGGGATAGATAGATAGATAGATAGATAGATAGAGATACAGATAGGGATATAGATAAGACAGAAATAGAGATATATAAAGCTAGATAGAGAAAGATAGAGATATATAGAGATAAATATAGATAGATAGAGTTATATAGAAATGGATAGAGATAGATAGAAATTGATAGAGATGGGTAGAGATGATAGAGATAGAGATAGAAAAAATTGAGATAGAAATATATAGAGATAGAATAGATAGAGATGGAAATATATAGATAGAGAAAGATATGGATAGATACAGATAGATAGATAAAGATAGAAAGATGCAGATAAAGATCAATATAGATAGATAGAGAGACAGATACAGATAAATTGATAAAGATAGAGAAAGAGAGATAGAGGTAGATAGAGATAAATAAAAATCGATAGCGATAGATAGAGATCGAGATAGATAGTAATAGAGATAGATTGAGATAGAGAAAGATAGAGATAGATAGGGATAGATAGAGATACATAGAGATACAGATAGAAATAGAGATACAGATAGAGATATATAGAGACATAGATAAAGATAGAGATAGACAGAGATAGAGATAGGTAGAAATAGATAGCTAGAAATAGATAGAGATAGATACAGATATTGATGGATAGAGATAGATAGAAAAAAATAGATATAGAGTGAGATAGATAGAGATGGAAATAAACAGAGATAGAGATAGATATAGATAGATTGAGAAAGCGAAAGATAGAGATAGATAGGGATAGATAGATAGATAGATAGATAGATAGATAGATAGATAGATGGATAGATATAGAGATATATAGAGATACAGATAGGGATATAGATAAGACAGAAATAGAGATGTATAAAGCTAGATAGAGAAAGATAGAGATATATAGAGATAAATATAGATAGAGTTATATAGAAATGGATAGAGATAGATAGAAATTGATAGAGATGGGTAGAGATGGATAGCGAGAGAGATAGAAAAAATTAAAATAGAAATATATAGAGATAGATAGAATAGATAGAGATGGAAATAAATAGATAGAGAAAGATATAGATAGATACAGATAGATAGATAGATAGATAGATAGATAGATAAAGATAGAAAGATGCAGATAAAGATCAATATAGATAGATAGACAGATACAGATAGAGATAAATAGAGATAAATTGATAAAGATAGAGAAAGAGAGATAGCGATAGATAGAGATTGAGATAGATAGTAATAGAGATAGATTGAGATAGAGAAAGATAGAGATAGATAGGGATAGATAGTGATACATAGAGATACAGATAGAAATAGAGATACAGATAGAGATATATAGAGACATAGATAAAGATAGAGATAGACAGAGATAGGTAGAAATAGATAGCTAGAAATAGATAGAGATAGATACAGATATAGATGGATAGAGATAGATAGCGATACAGATATATAGAGATAGATAGAGATACAGATAGATTACATAGATAGAGATAGATAGAGATAAATAGATATATAAATAGATAGATAGAGATTGATAAATAAAGATTGATAGAGATACATAGAGATAGATAAAGATAGAGAAAGAGACAGGTAGAAATAGGTAGAGATAGATAGAGATAGACAGAGAAAGAAAGAGTTAGATAGAGATAGCAATATTAATGGATAGAGATGGATGGAGATAGATAGAGATACAGATCGATAAAGATAAATATAAATAGAGATAGAGATAGCGATAGGTAGAGATTGATAAAAATAGAGATAGATCGAGATTGAGATTGAGATAGATAGAGATACATAGAGATAGATTGAGATAGAGAGAAATGGATAGGGATAGACAGAGATAAATAGAGATATAGAGAGATAGATAGTGATAGATAGAGATAGATAGATAAAAAGAGAAAGAGAAAGATAGAGATTGAGATATATAGAGATTGAGATAGATAGAGAAAGATATAGATAGACTAATATAGACAGAGAGAGAGAGAGAGAGAGAGAGAGAGAGAGAGAGAGAGTGATAGGGATAAATATAGATAGAGATACACATAGAGATATATAGAGATAGATAGAGAAATAGAGAAATATAGATAGAGATAGATAGATAGAGATAAATATATAGAGATAGAGATAGATAGAGATATAGAAAAATAGAGATAGATAGAGATAGAGAATAATAGAGATAGAGAATAATAGAGATAGATAGAAATAGAAATGGATAGAGATGGATAGAGATAAATAGAGATAAAGATAGATAGAGAAAGATAAAAATAGAGATTAAAATATATAGAGATAGATAGAGATAGATATATGTAGATATAGATAGATAGATTTAGATATAGATAGATATAGATAGATGTAGATAGATATAAAGATATACATAGATAGAGATAGATTGAGATAGAGATAGATAGAGAAAGATAGAGATAGATAGAGATAGATATATTGAAATGTAGAGATAGATAGATAAAGATACACAGAGAGTGGGATTAGAAGATCCTCACACATAGATAGAGATACAGATATTAAGAAATAAATAGAAATAGATAGAGATATAGATAGATGAGATAGATAGAGATAGATAAAGATAGATAGAAATAGAGATTGATAGAGATACATAGAGATAGATAGAGATAGAAAGGGATAGATTGAGATAGAGGTAGACAAAGAGAGAAAGAATTAGATAGAAATAGAGAAAGATAGAAATGTATAGCAAAATAGATGGATAGAGATAGCAATATTAATAGATAGAGATATATAGAAATAGATAGAGATAGTGATCGATAAAGATAAATAGAGATATAGATATATAGAGATAGACTGAGATAGATATTGATAGATAGAGATAATGATAGATAGAGATAGCAATAGAGATAGACAGAACTAGAGATAGATAAAGATAGATAGCGATAGATAGATAGATGATAGATAAATAGATGATAGATAGATAGATAGATAGATAGAGATAGCAACATATAAATAGAGATAGATAGAGATAGATAGATAGAGATATATAGATACAGAGATAGGTAGAGATAGACAGAGATATAGTTATAAAGAGATAGCGATGGATCAAGATTGATAGAGATAGATAAAAATAGATAGATAGAGATAGATAGATAGATAGATAGATAGAGATGAAGATAGATATAAATTGTTGGAGATAGATAAGAATTTATAGAGATGGATAGAGCTCAAGATAGATAGAGATAAATAGAGTTTGAGATAGATAGATAGATAGATAGATAGATAGATAGATAGATAGATAGATAGAGATTGAGAGAGAGAGAGAGAGAGAGAGAGAGAGAGAGAGAGAAAGCGATAGGGATATGAAGAGATAGAGATATAGAGATAGATACACATATAGATAGATATAAAGATACATTGAGATAGATAGCGATGGATAGAGATAGAGATAGATAAAAATAGAGATTGAAATATATAGATATAGATAGATTGAGATATAGATAGAGAGTAAGAAATATAGAGTTAGATAGAGATAAATAGAGATAGATAGATAAAGAGATAGATAGAGATACAGGGAGTGCAGAATTATTAGGCAAGTTGTATTTTTGAGGATTAATTTTATTATTGAACAACAACCATGTTCTCAATGAACCCAAAAAACTCATTAATATCAAAGCTGAATATTTTTGGAAGTAGTTTTTAGTTTGTTTTTAGTTTTAGCTATTTTAGGGGGATATCTGTGTGTGCAGGTGACTATTACTGTGCATAATTATTAGGCAACTTAACAAAAAACAAATATATACCCATTTCAATTATTTATTTTTACCAGTGAAACCAATATAACATCTCAACATTCACAAATATACATTTCTGACATTCAAAAACAAAACAAAAACAAATCAGTGACCAATATAGCCACCTTTCTTTGCAAGGACACTCAAAAGCCTGCCATCCATGGATTCTGTCAGTGTTTTGATCTGTTCACCATCAACATTGCGTGCAGCAGCAACCACAGCCTCCCAGACACTGTTCAGAGAGGTGTACTGTTTTCCCTCCTTGTAAATCTCACATTTGATGATGGACCACAGGTTCTCAATGGGGTTCAGATCAGGTGAACAAGGAGGCCATGTCATTAGATTTTCTTCTTTTATACCCTTTCTTGCCAGCCACGCTGTGGAGTACTTGGACGCGTGTGATGGAGCATTGTCCTGCATGAAAATCATGTTTTTCTTGAAGGATGCAGACTTCTTCCTGTACCACTGCTTGAAGAAGGTGTCTTCCAGAAACTGGCAGTAGGACTGGGAGTTGAGCTTGACTCCATCCTCAACCCGAAAAGGCCCCACAAGCTCATCTTTGATGATACCAGCCCAAACCAGTACTCCACCTCCACCTTGCTGGCGTCTGAGTCGGACTGGAGCTCTCTGCCCTTTACCAATCCAGCCAAGGGCCCATCCATCTGGCCCATCAAGACTCACTCTCATTTCATCAGTCCATAAAACCTTAGAAAAATCAGTCTTGAGATATTTCTTGGCCCAGTCTTGACGTTTCAGCTTGTGTGTCTTGTTCAGTGGTGGTCGTCTTTCAGCCTTTCTTACCTTGGCCATGTCTCTGAGTATTGCACATCTTGTGCTTTTTGGCACTCCAGTGATGTTGCAGCTCTGAAATATGACCAAACTGGTGGCAAGTGGCATCTTGGCAGCTGCACGCTTGACTTTTCTCAGTTCATGGGCAGTTATTTTGCGCCTTGGTTTTTCCACACGCTTCTTGCGACCCTGTTGACTATTTTGAATGAAACGCTTGATTGTTCGATGATCACGCTTCAGAAGCTTTGCAATTTTAAGAGTGCTGCCTCCCTCTGCAAGATATCTCACTATTTTTGACTTTTCTGAGCCTGTCAAGTCCTTCTTTTGACCCATTTTGCCAAAGGAAAGGAAGTTGGCTAATAATTATGCACACCTGATATAGGGTGTTGATGTCATTAGACCACACCCCTTCTCATTACAGAGATGCACATCACCTAATATGCTTAATTGGTAGTAGGCTTTCGAGCCTATACAGCTTGGAGTAAGACAACATGCATAAAGAGGATGATGTGGTCAAAATACTCATTTGCCTAATAATTCTGCACTCCCTGTAGAGAAAGATAGAGATAGATAGAGATAGAGATAGATGGATAGATAGATAGATAGATAGATAGATAGATATAGTGATAGACATAGCTAGAGATTGAGATCAATAGAGATAGATTGAAATAGAGAATGATAGAGTTAGATAGGGATAGATAGAGATAGAGATATAAACAGAGATACAGATAGAGATAGATAGAGAAAGATAGAGATAGACAGAGACAGAGATAGGTAGAGATATATAGAGATAGATAGCAATGGATAGAGATAGAGATAAGTGGAGAAAAATAAAATAGAGATAGAAATGTATAGAGATAGGTAGAAAAGATAGAGATAGATAGATTCAGATAGAGATAGCTAGATATAGAGATAAAAAGAGATAGATAGAGATATATACAGATAGATACAGACAGAAATTGATAGAGATATATAGAGATAGAGAAAGGTAGAGATTAGATAGATAATGAACAATAAAGATAGATAGATAGATAGAAAGATAGATAGATAGATAGATAGATAGATAGAGATAGGCAGAGAGAGATAAAGATAGATATAGATAGAGATAGATATAGAGATGGTTGGAGATAGAAATAGAGATAGAGATAAATAGAAATAGCAATAGATAGAGAGATAGATAGATAGATAGATAGATAGAGATAAAGAAATAGAGATAGAGAGATAGATAGATAGATAGATAGATAGATAGATAGATGATAGATAGATAGATAGATAGATATGGATAGAGATACAGATAGAAATAGAGATATAGAGATAGATAGAGAAAGATACAGATAGAGAAAATATAGATAGATTGAAAAAAATTAAAATACAGATAAAAGTATATAGAGATAGATAGAATATATATAGATATATGTAGATATAGATAGATAGATGTAAATATAGATTGATATAGATAGATGTAGATAGATGTATATAGATAAATGTATATAGATAGAAGTAGATAGATGTATATAGATATAGATAGAGATAGATAGAGGTAGATAGAGATAGATAGATAGATAGATAGATAGATAGAGATACATATATTCAGAGATAAATAGAAATAGAGATACAGATAAATGAGATAGATAGAGATAGATAAAGATAGATAGAAATAGAGATTTATAGATAGAGATACATAGAGATAGACAGTGATCAAAAGAGATATATTGAGATAGAGATAGACAAAAAGAGATATAGTTAGATAGAAATAGAGAAAGATAGAAATAGATAGCAAAATAGATAGATAGCGATAGCGATATTAATAGATAGAGATAGATAGAAATAGATAGAGATAGTGATAGATGACTTTTCCAGACTGGCTCCCATCTTGTGGAACTTTCTGCCTCACTCCGCAAGACTCTCCCCTAGTTTTGAAAGCTTCAAGCGCTCCCTAAAGACTCTACTGTTCAGGGATGCATACATCCTATGCTAACCTTACTTTATACCAGTTCCACTCCTCCATTGCTATCCCCTGAACCCCCTTAGCATGTAAGCCTAAGTATAGCTGTTTGTAGATCACCTTCTTAAGAGCTGACTACAACAGTGCAACTCTTACCAGGGCCATTTACCCATTTGATCCCTATAATTGTTTTGTTGTACTCCCCCTTTGTTTATAGCACTGCAGAATCGGTTGGCGCTCTACAAATAACCGATAACAATAATAAAGATAGAGATAGGGATAGATAGAGCTAGAGATAGATAGATATAGTGATAAATAGATAGCTAGCTAGAGATAGATAGATCTAGAGATAGATAGAGATAGAAAGATATAGATATAGATAGAGCTATATAGCGATAGAGATAGGTAAAGATAGACAGAAATCTAAATAAAGATAGAAAGAGATAGAGATGGATCTAGATAGATAGAGATAGATAAAAAATAGATAGAGATCGAGATAGATAGAGATCGTTGGAGATAGATAGATAAAAATAGATAGAGATAGACAGAGATCAAGATAGATAAAGATAAATAGAGATTGAGATTGAGATTAATAGATAGATAGAGAGAGAGAGAGAGAGAGAGAGAGAGAGAGAGAGAGAGAGAAAGAGAAAGAGACTGAGGTAGAGAGAGAGATATGGATAGATAGAGATAGATAGAGATATATAGAGATGGAGATACACATATAGATAGATATAGAGGTATATCGAGATAGATAGAGATAGAGATTGAAATGGATAGAGATAGATAAAAATAGAGATTGAAATATACATAGATAGATTGTCATATAGATAGCTAGAGATAGATAGAGAGTACAAAAGATAGAAACAGATATAGATAAATAGAGATAGATAGAGAAATAGATAGAGTTAGTTTGATAAAGATAGATAGAGAAAGATAGAGATAGATAGAGAAAGATAGAGATAGATAGATAGATAGATATAGAAATAGATGGAGATAGAGATAGATAGATAGATATAGATAGTGATAGAGATAGCTAGAGATTGAGAACAAAAGAGATAGATTGAGATAGAGAAAGATAGAGATAGATAGATAGATAGATAGAGATAGTGATAGAAATAGAGATAGAGAAATATAAAAATAGCAATAGATAAAGATAGATAGAGTTAAAGATAGATAGAGAGATAGAGATAGATAGATAGATAGATAGATAGATAGATAGATAGATACAGATAGATATACAGATACAGATAAAATTAGAGATATAGAGATAGATAGATATACATGTGTGTATATATATATATATAGATAGATAGATAGACAGACAGATAGATAGTGAACAATAGAGATAGATAAGGATGGATATAGAGATAGATAGAGATAGATAAAGATAGCGCTGCGGAATCTGTTGGCGCTCTACAAATAACCGATAATAATAATAATAATAATAATAGATAGACATAAAGAAAGATAAAGATAGAGAGAGATAGATGGAGATAGAGATAGTTGGAGATAGAAATAGAGATAGCAATAGATAGATAGAGATACAGATAAAAAGAAAAATAGAGATAGATAGGTAGATAGATAGATACAGATGCATATAGAGATACAGATAGATATAGATAGAAATAGAGATGTAGTGATAGATAGAGACAGATAGTGAAAAATAGATAGAGATAGAGATAGATGGATATAGAGATAGATAGAGAAAGATAGAGATAGATAGATAGATAGATAGATAGATAGATATAGAAATAGATGGATATAGAGATAGATATAGATAGTGATAGAGATAGCTAGAGATTGAGATTGAAAGAGATAAATTGAGATAGAGAAAGATAGAGATAGATTGAGATAGAGATAGATAGAGATAGATAGAGATAAAAGAGATTGAGATAGAGAAAGATAGAGATAGATGGAGACAGAGATTGATAGAGATAGAGATAGAGAAAGGTAGAGATAGATAGAGATATATAGATATAGATAGTGAATAATAGAGATAGATAGAGATAGGTAGAGAGAGATAAAGATAAATAGAGATAGAGAGAGATAGATGGAGATAGAGATAGATGGCGATAGAAATAGAGATAGAGATATATAAAAATAGCAATAGATAGAGATAGATAGAGTTACAGATAGATAGAGAAATAGAGATAGAGATAGATAGATATAGATAGATAGATATATACAGATAGATATACAGATACAGATAGAATTAGAGATATAGAGATAGATAGATATACATAGATAGATAGATAGATAGATAGATAGATAGAGATAGATATGGATGGATATAGATAGAGATAGATAGATAGATAGATAGATAGAGATAGATAAAGATAGATAGACATAAAGATAGATAGAGCTAGAGAGAGATATATGGAGATAGAGATAGTTGGAGATAGAAATAGAGATAGCAATAGATAGAGATAGATAGATGATAGATAGATAGATAGATAGATAGAGATACAGATAAAAAGAAAAACAGAGATAGATAGGTAGATAGATACAGATACAGATAGAGATAGATAGAAATAGAGATATAGATAGATAGATAGATAGATAGATAGATAGAGAAAGATAGAGATAGATAGAGAAAGATATAGATAGATAGAGAAAGATAGAGATAGATATATATAGAAATTGATGGAGATAGAGATAGATAGATATAGAGAGTGATAGAGATAGCTAGAGATTGAGATCGAAAGAGATAGATTGAGATAGAGAAAGATTGAGATAGAGAAAGCTAGAGATAGATAGAGATAAAAAGAGATAGAGATAGAAAGATAGAGATAGATGGAGACAGAGATTGATAGAGATAGATAGAGATAGAGAAAGATAGAGATATATAGATATAGATAGTGAATAATAGAGATAGATAGAGATAGGTAGAGAGAGATAAAGATAAATAGAGATAGAGAGAGATAGATGGAGATAGAGATAGATGGCGATAGAAATAAAGTTACAGATAGATAGAGAAATAGAGATAGAGACAGTGGAGGCTCCTCCAGTTGTGCACATTCGCACGTGAACCCCCCAGGGGGCAAGGAGGGAAAAAAAAACGAGCCAAAAAAAAAAAATCAGCCAAAAAAAAAAATTGTTTAATTTTTTTGTTTAATTTTTTTTTTTTTATTAGTATGTGTGTTATTATATTGTTTATTATATAACATGATGTAGGCTCTGTTTACTAGCTCAGCCTGTAGGCTGTAGGACCGGTACAGCAGTACCACACCATTTACCATTATAGTAGTAAGTCAACTAGTCAAGATAGATTGAACTTTAAGCAGGAGGGAGCTAGGACCCAGGCGGGCGCTGACGTCACCAGCGTAGACCAGACCGCATCAGTCACTAGCGTCTCCTCCTCGGGCTGCTGAGTCTCACTGTGCGAGTGCGCGCACTGTGCACACCAGACCAGACACTTGCGATCAAGCAAAACCCTATCCTGCACAGTTATCTCTATGCATCACTGTGCAGGCGTTGCTCCTCCCAGCCCGGCACTGGTAATTGAGCCCTATTCGCACAGGCTGAAGTGTGCGAGCTGACTTCAGCCTGTGCTCTGGCTCCTCCCAGTCTGCCTGTCATGGGTGAGTCTCACCTCTGATACGCTACTAGCGTCACATGACCGCCCCCACAAGGCTCCTCCCCCTCAACGGCGTGAAAATCTCATTGAGGAGATAGCCGTTGAGCGGAAAGGAGCTCTGTAACAAGGTGTGTTGTCTTTATCCTAATTGTTGCTGCTGGTGCTAGCCAGCCTTTGGAAGCCTAAGCCTAACTGATGTAGAGCAGGCAGTTAGCGTGGGATGACATTTTTCATTTTGCTTCTCCTGCACCCCTGCTTTTCTTCACAGTCTGTCTGTGAGTATCTGCAGAGGCAGTTAGCGCGGGAGCAGGGAGAAAGAATGCAGTATCTTTTCAGTGGCAAACAGCAATATTTGAAGCTCTACTCTTCTTTGAGAGACTGTCACTGCCTGACCTGACCTGACCTTACTAAGCTTACTCGGCTGAGCCTGGCTGTTGTGATATCCCTGCAGTTTTCGCTGCTCTCTGGCACATATACTCCAGGCAACTGCTCAATACTTAAAGTGTTTAGTTTTGATGGAAATACAAAAACTAAATAAAAAAAAAGTTTTAATAGAGACGTCATAAAAGTCAAATTATGTAACCCATATAGTATTTTCATGTTTAATCCTGAATTAACTCTTCATACACATTGTGACAGCAAGGTCCCTTATATGTACCAGCCACTGGCAATAAAAATGTGCTTTGGTTTTGGAATGTGCAGTTCTTAGCAGATATTTATCCGCTGTATGTGGGAATATCTAAGCAGTTATTTTATTTGTGTAGTCGGTTATTTATTAGCTCAAGAGCAGCAGAGGTTGTCTGTGTCTCAGCCAACAACCCAGGGCAGGCAGTAGTAGTACTGTGTGTGTTTGTGTGAAGAATTATTACACTGATACTGAATGAGGTAAGAGGGGGCTGTAAATAATGTGTGCTGCCATGCAGGACAGGACATAAAGGCTCCCAGCAGAACTCATCATGCTTTTTTAACCCTTATGCTCCTGTTAGAAATGGTTGTTATGCTGTGAAAATTGCTTAGTATATATATATATATATATATATATATATATATATATATATATATATACTTATATACTTTCTAAAAGGGTGTCCCTGTTACAGTTGCCTCCAGGCTGGCTGGAAGTTGGACCTTAGAAAAGGATGCTCCTAGCGCTCACCAAAGGATCATCAGCACCGTAGACACCATAACTTCTGCGTAGCCACCATAAGTAATGCAGACTCTACGAACCACCGCTGCTGGGCTGGTATCTCGCCGTCTGCTCTGCGCCCTGGACTTACGACCAGGCTCCAGTAGGTGAACCTCTCCCTTCTGTAGAGTGAAGCAGGATCAGGAACAAGAGCTCTTACAAGAGCTCAGTAGCTAAGGGAGTATGAAGAGCATAGCAATCCCTGTAGTGATTATAGCTGTCCCCTACAAACATGAGTCAAGGCTGCAAGTTAGAGGGTCAGAAGAGGTCTCAGGTGCTGGAACACCCAGCCTGGTTTTTATTGAGGTTACATGCACACAGGACACTCCCAGGGGGGGAAGCAGAAAATCCCCCATGACACATTTGGTACATTTAGATAGAGACGCAACGCCCTTTGACAGGCCACAATAGAATTACATTACTTCAGCAGATAACAAGTTACACACAAGAAAACAATGCAGTCCATCTTATCAACTAGCAGTCTGACTCCGGAGGTGATTAGACAATGGGAATGTTTATCACTAAACTTAATTAGAGCTGATGCCAGCAAACTTGTATTTAGAAAATAGCTTCTTAAAGCTGAACAAAGTTAACTCTTTCAGTTCTGACCGAAGGGTCTGTCACATAGCACTTAACGGTACACAATGAAAACTAATGCTTCTGTAACAGTGCTCCCTTTCTGTGGAACACTCTGGCAGACACGGTCTGACCCCTGTGTGGTACTTGGTTCAGTAAGCCCTATTTACTGAACCAAGTGGGAGAAAGCCAGGGACAAGTTATTTTACAGGTCTGGGGACATAGTCTTAAAGGGGCATTGTTCACCAAAGTCACAATATGTCCCCAGACGGTTCTTAAAGGGCCATACACACCCAATAAAAGTTAATACGTTTTCAGGGGCACAATCTTCCAGGGCAATTTTCCATTTAAAGGGCCAGTTACAAATAGCAGTTTGTAACATATCTCCCCTTTTGGAGGGAGACTAACCAGGCACCTGACCTTCTGTCGGTCAGTGCCTAAGTTAGTCTCGCAACCCACCCACAAATAAACATTAGCAGCAAAGTAGCCCCCCCACAATAAGTAGTACTGGCCTGTAGGTTCCAGGTTGTAGGATGAAAGTGTAGCATCCTCGGCCTTCCTGGCGCAGCTGGGCAAATAGCTGGTGGTACTTGGGGGGCAGAGGCCAGCGGCACTCTGCCCTGGTGCCAGGGCTTCTGCTGGGGTGAGGGGTTTGCAGGCCAGTCCTGTAACAAGGGGGTCTATAGGGCAGAGGCCAACAGCACTCTGTCCTGATGCCAGCTCTTCTGCTGGGGGAATTGGGGCATAGTCCTGCCCGGTGGCAAAGAGAATGTGGGGGTCAGTGGGGGTTAACATCTCCACTGTTAACCCTGGGCCCAAGTTAGGAGTTAGCTGGGGAGGGGGAGATTGGCTTACCTCCTCCTCCTAATACTCCGGCGGCCGTTGGGAAGGGAGGTCGATGCTCTCCGCTCCCTGTGGAACATGCTGTGGCTGGGGAGAGAGACCGGTTGTCTCCTCTCCCTGGAAGGCACACTCTGGCTGGGGAGGGAGGTCGATGCTCTCCCCTCCCAGTAGCTGGGTCTGTCACTGGGGATCTGGGCCGCCTGCCCAGCATCCCTGTAGGGCCGGTAGAGAGACTGCGGTCCCATCTCCACCTGCCTGCTGGGGGTCCTCCCAGGACCAGTCTATGAGGCCTGCTGCCTCGGGTATCTCTGGTTGGTGTTGGGGAAGGAGACCGGTTGTCTCTTCCCTCTGCACGGTATACTGCCGCTGGGGAGGGAGGTCGCTGCTCTCCTCTCCCTGTAACTCAGGCTGCCGCTGGGGAGGGAGGTCGTTGCTCTCCGCTCCCTGTAACTCACTTTCTCGCTGGAGACCAGGTGTCCATACCCCCAAACTCCACAGTTGGCGCTCAAAGGCTTGTGCCGCTTCGTTCTCAGTATCCAATTCCCGGATGATTCGACTGACTACCTCCTGCGCAGGGTCTGGACCATATCGGACTAGCCGCCTCTTTAACTCTGGAACAAAATCAGCGCCCTCATAGCGACGGATCAGGTTGAGGTGCTCTTCACAGGGTTCTGACCAGTGTCTTGTCAACTCCATGCTGCTGTAGGTAGGGACGCTGCGCAGTGGCTAGTGTTGCCCTCAATAACTCTCATACGATACCAGTGCTGTTGGGGTGCTGCTCCTTGCGCTAGGACGCCATCCCACTGCTGCCACCAAATGTTATGGTTGCCTCCAGGCTGGCTGGAAGTTGGACCGTAGAAAAGGATGCTTCTAGCGCTCACCAAAGGATCATCAGCACCGTAGACACCATAACTACTGCGTAGCCATCATAAGTAATGCAGACTCTACGAACCACCGCTGCTGGGCTGGTATCTCGCCGTCTTCTCTGCGCCCTGGACCTACGACCAGGCTCCAGTAGGTGAACCTCTTCCTTCTGTAGAGCGAAGCAGGATCAGGAAGAAGAGCTCTTACAAGAGCTCAGTAGCTAAGGGAGTATGAAGAGCATAGCAATCCCTGTAGTGATTATAGCTGTCCCCTACAAACATGAGTCAAGGCTGCAAGTTAGAGGGTCAGAAGAGGTCTCAGGTGCTGGAACACCCAGCCTGGTTTTTATTGAGGTTACATGCACACAGGACACTCCCAGGGGGGGAAGCACAAAATCCCCCCTCACACATTTGGTACATTTAGATAGAGAGACAACGCCCTTTGACAGGCCACAATAGAATTACATTACTTCAGCAGATAACAAGTTACACACAAGAAAACAATGCAGTCCATCTTATCAACTAGCAGTCTGACTCCGGAGGTGATTAGACAATGGGAATGTTTATCACTAAACTTAATTAGAGCTGATGCCAGCAAACTTGTATTTAGAAAATAGCTTCTTAAAGCTGAACAAAGTTAACTCTTTCAGTTCTGACTGAAGGGTCTGTCACATAGCACTTAACGGTACACAATGAAAACTAATGCTTCTGTAACAGTGCTCCCTTTCTGTGGAACACTCTGGCAGACACAGTCTGACCCCTGTGTGGTACTTGGTTCAGTAAGCCCTATTTACTGAACCAAGTGGGAGAAAGCCAGGGACAAGTTATTTTACAGGTCTGGGGACATAGTCTTAAAGGGGCATTGTTCACCAAAGTCACAATATGTCCCCAGACGGTTCTTAAAGGGCCATACACACCCAATAAAAGTTAATACGTTTTCAGGGGCACAATCTTCCAGGGGCCATAGACATGAGGAAGGAGGCTGGCAAATAGGCTTCTCCACAATCCAGGGAAGAAGGGCAATTTTCCATTTAAAGGGCCAGTTACAAATAGCAGTTTGTAACAGTCCCTCTTTGGAAGTTTGAAATATTGGAAGGTATGTTGTTTTAATAGAATGATGACTTAACTACAGTATTCAGGAATCAAATGTTTATAAAAACATTCAAAATGCTTAATAACCACAAGTTACTAGTGCAGCATGTTTTCTTGTGCTGGTGGGGTTTCCTTCAATATTTCAAATTACTTTTATCCTAATTTGCAGTGCAATCAGTCTGTAACAGTATTTTGTTATACATGGTCTATGAAAAGTCCCACAGTAAACTAAAGGGTGATATATTTTTATATATATATATATATATATATATATATATATATATATATATATATATATATATATGTGGAATGCATGCATATGAGTGTGTGTGTTGTGTGCATATGTGTGTGTGTTGTGTGCATATGCGTGTGTGTTGTGTGCATATGCGTGTGTGTTGTGTGCATATGTGTGTGTGTGTGTTGTGTGCATATGTGTGTGTGTTGTGTGTATATGTGTGTGTGTGTGTGTTGTGTGCATATGTGGGTGTGTGCGTTGTGTGCATATGTGTGTATGTGTGTGTTGTGTGCAAATGTGGGTGTGTGTGTTGTATGCATATGTGTGTGTGTGTGCTGTGTGCATATGTGTGTATGTGTGTGTTGTGTGCATATGTGGGTGTGTGTGTTGTGTGCATATGTGAGCATGTGTGTTGTGTGCATATGTTGGTGTGTGTGTTGTGTGCATATGTGGGCATGTGTGTTGTGTGCATATGTGGGTGTGTGTGTTGTGTGCATATGTGGGCATGTGTGTTGTGTGCATATGTTGGTGTGTGTGTTGTGTGCATATGTGGGTATGTGTGTTGTGTGCTTATGTGTGTGTGTTCCTAAGGATGTGTTAAGGTAACTGGCAGAGTGTGTGTATGTATGTATATATATATATTGTCAGGATAGGTTAAGTCCAGAGTTAGACCCAAATGCTAAAATGAAGTTAGAATAACACTCTAGCACTGTGAGTATATTCCAGGACCTGACCCTGCGACAGCTGCAATAGTATACTCACAGAAATTAACTGGAAGATGGTACAGCAGGGTCAGGAGAAGAACTTCAGGTAGTTAGGGTAAACCAAAAGAGTAATCCATCAAGCAATAACCGGTAACAAGGAATCAGGCAGGCAGGGGTTAACCAGAAGGATTTGTCAAACAAGCAAAGTCCAGCAATGAGTAATCAGGCAGTTTGAGGTTAAACAGTAGAATGGTCTAGCAAGCAAAGTTCCAGCAGCGTGAAATCAGGCAGTTTGGGGTTAAACAGTAGAATGGTCAAACAAGCAAAGTTCCAGCAGCGTGTAATCAGGCAGATTGGGGTTAAACAGTAGAATGGTCAGACAAGCAAAGTCCAGCAACGTGTAATCAGGCAGTTTGGGGTTTAACAGTAGAATGGTCAAACAAGCAAAGTTCCAGCAGCGTGTAATCAGGCAGTATGGGGTTAAACAGTAGAATGGTCAAACAAGCAAAGTCCAGCAACGTGTAATCAGGCAGTTTGGGGTTAAACAGTAGAATGGTCAAACAAGCAAAGTTCCAGCAGCGTGTAATCAGGCAGTATGGGGTTAAACAGTAGAATGGTCAAACAAGCAAAGTCCAGCAAAGTGTAATCAGGCAGTTTGGGGTTAAACAGTAGAATGGTCAAACAAGCAAAGTTCCAGCAGCGTGTAATCAGGCAGTATGGGGTTAAACAGTAGAATGGTCAAACAAGCAAAGTCCAGCAACGTATAATCCAGGCAGTATGAGGTTAAACAGAGAAATGTCCAAACAAGCAATAGTCCAGATAACAGGAATCAGGCAGGAAGGGTTAAGCGGGTTAGGAGTTAAACAAGCCAGCAATTCTTGATTCAAACAAGTAATCCAAAAGTTACTTACAAGCCAGGAATAGAACAAACAGGCCCCGAGGTGAGGAGACGCCGGAATAAGACGTCAGCAGAAGGGGCCGAGGGGAACAGGGTTGCATAGCAACCAAGAAAGCGCTACCGCGCTGTCAAAGAGAAAAGAAAGCGATCAGCAGCTGAGCTGAGCGATCGCGACATATGTATATATATATATATATATATATATATATATATATATATATACACACACACACACACACACACATTAAAATGGGCGGAGCCATCTGAGGGGCGGGGCTAGTGCTCCCCCAGCTTCAAAAGTCACCAGCCGCCACTGGATAGAGATAGATAGATAGATAGATAGATAGATAGATAGATAGATAGATAGATAGATATACAGATAGATATACAGATAGATATACAGATACAGATAGAATTAGAGATATAGAGATAGATAGATAGATAGATAGATAGATAGATAGATAGATAGATAGATAGATAGATAGATAGATAGATAGTGAACAATAGAGATAGATAGAGATAGATAAGGATGGATATAGAGATAGATAGATAGATAGATAGATAGATAGATAGAGATAGTTAGAGATAAAGATAGATAGACATAGAGATAGATAGAGATAGAGAGAGATAGATGGAGATAGAGATAGTTGGAGATAGAAATAGAGATAGCAATAGATAGAGATAGATGGATAGAGATACAGATAAAAAGAAAAATAGAGATCGATAGGTAGATAGATAGATACAGATACATATAGAGATACAGATAGAGATAGATAGAAATAGAGATATAGTGATAGATAGAGACAGATAGTGAAAAATAGATATAGATAGAGATAGATAGAGATAGATAGAGAAAGATATAGATAGAGATAGAGAGATAGATAGATAGCTATAGAAATAGATGGAGATAGAGATAGATAGATAGATATAGATAGTGATAGAGATAGCTAGAGATTGAGATTGAAAGCGATAGATTGAGATAGAGAAAGATAGAGATAGATAGATTGAGATAGAGATAGATAGAGATAAAAAGAGATAGAGATAGAAAGATAGAGATAGATGGAGACAGAGATTGATAGAGATAGATAGAGATAGAGAAAGGTAGAGATAGATAGAGAGATATAGATATAGATAGTGAATAATAGAGATAGATAGAGATAAGTAGAGAGAGAGATAAAGATAAATAGAGATAGAGAGAGCTAGATGGAGATAGAGATAGATGGCGATAGAAATAGAGATAGAGATATATAGAAATAGCAATAGATAGAGATAGATAGAGTTACAGATAGATAGACAAATAGAGATAGAGATAGAGATAGATAGATAGATAGATAGATAGATACAGATAGATATACAGATAGAATTAGAGATATAGAGATAGATAGATATACATTTATATAGATAGATAGATAGATAGAGATACAGATAAAAAGAAAAATAGAGATAGATAAGTAGATAGATAGCGATAGAGATAAATAGACATAGATAGAGATGGAGAGAGGTAGATGGAGATAGAGATATATGGAGATAGAAATAGAGATAGAGATAAAGATAGATACAGATAGAGATAGATATACATAGATATATAGAGATAGATAGAGAAAGATAGGGAAAAAAGAGATAGAGATGGATAGAGATGAATAGAGATAGATAGAGATAGATAGAGATAGATAGATTTAGATAGAAGATTGTTACAAACTGCTATTTGTGACTGGCCCTTTAAATGGAAGGTTGCCCTGCTTCCCTGGATTTTGGAGAAGCCTATTTGCCAGCCTCCTTCCTCATGACTATGGCCCCTGGAAGATTGTGCCCCTGAGAGTATATTGACTTTTGTTGGGTGTGTGTGGCCCTTTGGGAACCGTCTGGGGACATATTGTGACTTTGGTGAACAATGCCCCCTTTAAGACTATGTCCCCTGTTACAAACTGCTATTTGTGACTGGCCCTTTAAATGGAAGGTTGCCCTGCTTCCCTGGATTTTGGAGAAGCCTATTTGCCAGCCTCCTTCCTCATGACTATGGCCCCTGGAAGATTGTGCCCCTGAGAGTATATTGACTTTTGTTGGGTGTGTGTGGCCCTTTGGGAACCGTCTGGGGACATATTGTGACTTTGGTGAACAATGCCCCCTTTAAGACTATGTCCCCAGACCTGTGAAATGACTTGTCCCTGGCTTTCTCCCACTTGGTTCAGTTTCATTGTGTGCCATTAAGAGTTAAATTTTGTTCAGCTTCAAGAAACCTATTCTAAATACAAGTCTGCTGGGATTAGCTCTAATTAGGTTTAGTGATCAACTTTCCCATTGTCTAATCAGACTAGTATTGATAAGGTGGACTGCATTGTTTTATTGTGTGTAATGTTATCTGCTGAAGTAAATGTTGTGGCCTGTCAAAGGGAGTGTCTCTCTATCTAATATCAAATGTGTGATGGGGGATTTTATGCCTCCCCCTGAGAGTGTCCTGTTTGCATGTAACCTCAATAAAAAGGAGGCTGTGTGCTCCAGCACATCAGACCTATTTTTGACCCTCTAACTTGCAGCTTTGACTCATGTTTGTAGGGGACAGCTTATAATCACTACAGGGATTGCTATGTTTTTCATACTCCCTTAGCTACAGGGATTGCTACAGAAGGAAGAGGTTTGCATACTGGAGCCTGGTCGTAGGTCCAGGGTGCAGAGCAGACGGCGAGATACCAGCCCAGCAGAGGTGGTTCATATAGTCTGCATTACTGATGGTGGCTACGCAGTAGTTATAGTGTCCACGGTGCTGCTGCTCCTTTGGTGAGCGCTAGGAGCATCCTTTTCTACGGTCCAACTTCCAGCCAGCCTGGAGGCAACCGTAACATTTGGCGGCAGCGGTGGGATTGGCGTCCTAGCGCAAGGAGCAGCACCACAACAGCACTGGTATCGTAGGAGAGTAATTGAGGGCAACGCTAGCCACTACGCAGCGTCCCTACCTACAGCAGCATGGAGCTGACAAGATACTGGTCAGAACCATGTGAAGAGCACCTCAACCGGATCCGTCGCTATGAGGGCGCGGATTTCGTTCCAGAGGTAAAGAGGCGGCTAGTCCGATATGGTCCAGACCCTGCGCAGGAGGTAGTCAGTCGCATCATCCGGGAATTGGATACGGAGAACAAAGCGGCACGAGCCTTTGAGCGCCAACTGTGCAGTTTGAGGGTATGGACACCTGGTCTCTCTCCCCAGCCGCAGCATGTTCCACAGGGAGAGGAGAGCAGCGACCTCCCTCCCCAGCGGCAGTATACTGTGCAGAGGGAAGAGACAACCGGTCTCCTTCCCCAACCCCAACCAGAGATACCAGAGGCAGCAGGCCTCATAGACTGGTCCTGGGAGGACCCCCAGCAGGCAGGTGGAGATGGGACCGCAGTCTCTCTACCGGCCCTACAGGGATGCTGGGCAGGCGGCCCAGATCCCCAGCGACAGACCCAGCTACAGGGAGGGGAGAGCATCGACCTCCCTCCCCAGCCGGAGTGTGCCTTCCAGGGAGAGGAGACAACCGGTCTCTCTCCCCAGCCGCAGCATGTTCCACAGGAAGAGGAGAGCATCGACCTCCCTTCCCAACGGCCGCCGGAGTATCAGGAGGAGGAGGTAAGCCAATCTCCCCCTCCCCAGCTAACTCCTAACTTGGGCCCAGGGTTAACAGTGGAGATGTTAACCCCCACTGACCCCCACGTTCCCTTTGCCACCGGGCAGGACTATGCCCCAATTCCCCCAGCAGAAGAGCTGGCATCAGGACAGAGCGCTGCTGGCCTCTGTCCTACAGACCCCCTTGTTACAGGACTGGCCTGCAAACCCCTCACCCCAGCAGAAGCGCTGGCACCAGGGCAGAGTGCCGCTGGCCTCTGCCCCCCAAGTACCATCAGCTATTTGCCCAGCTGCGCCAGGAAGGCAGAGGATGCTACACTTTCATCCTATAACCTGGAACCTACAGGCCAGTGCTACTTGTTGTGGGGGGGCTGCTTTGCTGCTAGTGTTTATTTGTGGGTGGGTTGCGAGACTAACTTAGGCACTGACCGACAGAAGGTCAGATGCCTTGTTAGTCTCCCTCCAAAAGGGGAGATATGTTACAAACTGCTATTTGTGACTGGCCCTTTAAATGGAAGGTTGCCCTGCTTCCCTGGATTTTGGAGAAGCCTATTTGCCAGCCTCCTTCCTCATGACTATGGCCCCTGGAAGATTGTGCCCCTGAGAGTATATTGACTTTTGTTGGGTGTGTGTGGCCCTTTGGGAACCGTCTGGGGACATATTGTGACTTTGGTGAACAATGCCCCCTTTAAGACTATGTCCCCAGACCTGTGAAATGACTTGTCCCTGGCTTTCTCCCACTTGGTTCAGTTTCATTGTGTGCCATTAAGAGTTAAATTTTGTTCAGCTTCAAGAAACCTATTCTAAATACAAGTCTGCTGGGATTAGCTCTAATTAGGTTTAGTGATCAACTTTCCCATTGTCTAATCAGACTAGTATTGATAAGGTGGACTGCATTGTTTTATTGTGTGTAATGTTATCTGCTGAAGTAAACGTTGTGGCCTGTCAAAGGGAGTGTCTCTCTATCTAATATCAAATGTGTGATGGGGGATTTTATGCCTCCCCCTGAGAGTGTCCTGTTTGCATGTAACCTCAATAAAAAGGAGGCTGTGTGCTCCAGCACATCAGACCTATTTTTGACCCTCTAACTTGCAGCTTTGACTCATGTTTGTAGGGGACAGCTTATAATCACTACAGGGATTGCTATGTTTTTCATACTCCCTTAGCTACAGGGATTGCTACAGAAGGAAGAGGTTCGCATACTGGAGCCTGGTCGTAGGTCCAGGGCGCAGAGCAGACGGCAAGATACCAGCCCAGCAGCGGTGGTTCATATAGTCTGCATTACTGATGGTGGCTACGCAGTAGTTATAGTGTCCACGGTGCTGCTGCTCCTTTGGTGAGCGCTAGGAGCATCCTTTTCTACGGTCCAACTTCCAGCCAGCCTGGAGGCAACCGTAACATCCCCAGACCTGTGAAATGACTTGTCCCTGGCTTTCTCCCACTTGGTTCAGTTTCATTGTGTGCCATTAAGTGCTATGTGACAGACACTTCGGTCAGAACTACAGAGATAACTTTGTTCAGCTTCAAGAAGCATTCTAAATACAAGTTTGCTGGGATCAGCTCTAATTAAGTTTAGTGATAAAACATTCCCATTGTCTAATCAGACTTCTAGTAGTGATAAGGTGGACTGCATTGTTTTATTGTGTGTAAAATGTTATCTGCTGAAGTAATGTTGTGGCCTGTCAAAGGGAGTGTCTCTCTATCTAATATCAAATGTGTGATGGGGGATTTTATGCCTCCCCCTGAGAGTGTCCTGTTTGCATGTAACCTCAATAAAAAGCAGGCTGTGTGCTCCAGCACTTCAGACCTATGTTGACCCTCTAACTTGAAGCTTTGACTCATGTTTGTAGGATACAGCTTATATCACTACAGGGATTGCTATGTTTTTCATACTCCCTTAGTTACAGGGATTGCTACAGAAGGAAGAGGTTCACCTACTGGAGCCTGGTCGTAGGTCCAGGGCGCAGAGCAGACGGCGAAATACCAGCCCAGCAGCGGTGGTTCATAGAGTCTGCATTACTTATGGTGGCTACGCAGCAGTTATAGAGTCTACGGTGCTGCTGCTCCTTTGGTGAGCGCTAGGAGCATCCTTTTCTACGGTCCAACTTCCAGCCAGCCTGGAGGCAACCGTAACATTTGGCGGCAGCGGTGGGATCGCGTCCTAGCGCAAGGAGCAGCACCACAACAGCACTGGTATCGTAGGAGAGTAATTGAGGGCAACGCTAGCCACTGCGCAGCGTCCCTACCTACAGCAGCATGGAGCTGACAAGACACTGGTCAGAACCCTGTGAAGAGCACCTCAACCTGATCCGTCGCTATGAGGGCGCTGATTTCGTTCCAGAGGTAAAGAGGCGGCTAGTCCGATATGGTCCAGACCCTGCACAGGAGGTAGTCAGTCGCCTCATCCGGGAATTGGCTACTGAGAACGAAGCGGCACGAGCCTTTGAGCGCCAACTGTGCAGTTTGAGGGTATGGACACCTGGTCTCTCTCCCCAGCCGCAGCATGTTCCACAGGGAGAGGAGAGCAGCGACCTCCCTCCCCAGCGGCAGTATACTGTGCAGAGGGAAGAGACAACCGGTCTCCTTCCCCAACCCCAACCAGAGATACCAGAGGCAGCAGGCCTCATAGACTGGTCCTGGGAGGACCCCCAGCAGGCAGGTGGAGATGGGACCGCAGTCTCTCTACCGGCCCTACAGGGATGCTGGGCAGGCGGCCCAGATCCCCAGCGACAGACCCAGCTACAGGGAGGGGAGAGCATCGACCTCCCTCCCCAGCCGGAGTGTGCCTTCCAGGGAGAGGAGACAACCGGTCTCTCTCCCCAGCCGCAGCATGTTCCACAGGAAGAGGAGAGCATCGACCTCCCTTCCCAACGGCCGCCGGAGTATCAGGAGGAGGAGGTAAGCCAATCTCCCCCTCCCCAGCTAACTCCTAACTTGGGCCCAGGGTTAACAGTGGAGATGTTAATCCCCACTGACCCCCACGTTCCCTTTGCCACCGGGCAGGACTATGCCCCAATTCCCCCAGCAGAAGAGCTTGCATCAGGACAGAGCGCTGCTGGCCTCTGCCTTACAGACCCCCTTGTTACAGGACTGGCCTGCAAACCCCTCACCCCAGCAGAAGCGCTGGCACCAGGGCAGAGTGCCGCTGGCCTCTGCCCCCCAAGTACCATCAGCTATTTGCCCAGCTGCGCCAGGAAGGCAGAGGATGCTACACTTTCATCCTATAACCTGGAACCTACAGGCCAGTGCTACTTGTTGTGGGGGGGCTGCTTTGCTGCTAGTGTTTATTTGTGGGTGGGTTGCGAGACTAACTTAGGCACTGACCGACAGAAGGTCAGGTGCCTTGTTAGTCTCCCTCCAAAAGGGGAGATATGTTACAAACTGCTATTTGTGACTGGCCCTTTAAATGGAAGGTTGCCCTGCTTCCCTGGATTTTGGAGAAGCCTATTTGCCAGCCTCCTTCCTCATGACTATGGCCCCTGGAAGATTGTGCCCCTGAGAGTATATTGACTTTTGTTGGGTGTGTGTGGCCCTTTGGGAACCGTCTGGGGACATATTGTGACTTTGGTGAACAATGCCCCCTTTAAGACTATGTCCCCAGACCTGTGAAATGACTTGTCCCTGGCTTTCTCCCACTTGGTTCAGTTTCATTGTGTGCCATTAAGTGCTATGTGACAGACACTTCGGTCAGAACTACAGAGATAACTTTGTTCAGCTTCAAGAAGCATTCTAAATACAAGTTTGCTGGGATCAGCTCTAATTAAGTTTAGTGATAAAACATTCCCATTGTCTAATCAGACTTCTAGTAGTGATAAGGTGGACTGCATTGTTTTATTGTGTGTAAAATGTTGTCTGCTGAAGTAATGTTGTGGCCTGTCAAAGGGAGTGTCTCTCTATCTAATATCAAATGTGTGATGGGGGATTTTATGCCTCCCCCTGAGAGTGTCCTGTTTGCATGTAACCTCAATAAAAAGCAGGCTGTGTGCTCCAGCACTTCAGACCTATGTTGACCCTCTAACTTGAAGCTTTGACTCATGTTTGTAGGATACAGCTTATATCACTACAGGGATTGCTATGTTTTTCATACTCCCTTAGTTACAGGGATTGCTACAGAAGGAAGAGGTTCACCTACTGGAGCCTGGTCGTAGGTCCAGGGCGCAGAGCAGACGGCGAAATACCAGCCCAGCAGCGGTGGTTCATAGAGTCTGCATTACTTATGGTGGCTACGCAGCAGTTATAGAGTCTACGGTGCTGCTGCTCCTTTGGTGAGCGCTAGGAGCATCCTTTTCTACGGTCCAACTTCCAGCCAGCCTGGAGGCAACCGTAACATTTGGCGGCAGCGGTGGGATCGCGTCCTAGCGCAAGGAGCAGCACCACAACAGCACTGGTATCGTAGGAGAGTAATTGAGGGCAACGCTAGCCACTGCGCAGCGTCCCTACCTACAGCAGCATGGAGCTGACAAGACACTGGTCAGAACCCTGTGAAGAGCACCTCAACCTGATCCGTCGCTATGAGGGCGCTGATTTCGTTCCAGAGGTAAAGAGGCGGCTAGTCCGATATGGTCCAGACCCTGCACAGGAGGTAGTCAGTCGCCTCATCCGGGAATTGGCTACTGAGAACGAAGCGGCACGAGCCTTTGAGCGCCAACTGTGGAGTTTGAGGGTATGGACACCTGGTCTCTCTCCCCAGCCGCAGCATGTTCCACAGGGAGAGGAGAGCAGCGACCTCCCTCCCCAGCGGCAGTATACTGTGCAGAGGGAAGAGACAACCGGTCTCCTTCCCCAACCCCAACCAGAGATACCAGAGGCAGCAGGCCTCATAGACTGGTCCTGGGAGGACCCCCAGCAGGCAGGTGGAGATGGGACCGCAGTCTCTCTACCGGCCCTACAGGGATGCTGGGCAGGCGGCCCAGATCCCCAGCGACAGACCCAGCTACAGGGAGGGGAGAGCATCGACCTCCCTCCCCAGCCGGAGTGTGCCTTCCAGGGAGAGGAGACAACCGGTCTCTCTCCCCAGCCGCAGCATGTTCCACAGGAAGAGGAGAGCATCGACCTCCCTTCCCAACGGCCGCCGGAGTATCAGGAGGAGGAGGTAAGCCAATCTCCCCCTCCCCAGCTAACTCCTAACTTGGGCCCAGGGTTAACAGTGGAGATGTTAATCCCCACTGACCCCCACGTTCCCTTTGCCACCGGGCAGGACTATGCCCCAATTCCCCCAGCAGAAGAGCTTGCATCAGGACAGAGCGCTGCTGGCCTCTGCCCTACAGACCCCCTTGTTACAGGACTGGCCTGCAAACCCCTCACCCCAGCAGAAGCGCTGGCACCAGGGCAGAGTGCCGCTGGCCTCTGCCCCCCAAGTACCATCAGCTATTTGCCCAGCTGCGCCAGGAAGGCAGAGGATGCTACACTTTCATCCTATAACCTGGAACCTACAGGCCAGTGCTACTTGTTGTGGGGGGGCTGCTTTGCTGCTAGTGTTTATTTGTGGGTGGGTTGCGAGACTAACTTAGGCACTGACCGACAGAAGGTCAGGTGCCTTGTTAGTCTCCCTCCAAAAGGGGAGATATGTTACAAACTGCTATTTGTGACTGGCCCTTTAAATGGAAGGTTGCCCTGCTTCCCTGGATTTTGGAGAAGCCTATTTGCCAGCCTCCTTCCTCATGACTATGGCCCCTGGAAGATTGTGCCCCTGAGAGTATATTGACTTTTGTTGGGTGTGTGTGGCCCTTTGGGAACCCTCTGGGGACATATTGTGACTTTGGTGAACAATGCCCCCTTTAAGACTATGTCCCCAGACCTGTGAAATGACTTGTCCCTGGCTTTCTCCCACTTGGTTCAGTTTCATTGTGTGCCATTAAGTGCTATGTGACAGACACTTCGGTCAGAACTACAGAGATAACTTTGTTCAGCTTCAAGAAGCATTCTAAATACAAGTTTGCTGGGATCAGCTCTAATTAAGTTTAGTGATAAAACATTCCCATTGTCTAATCAGACTTCTAGTAGTGATAAGGTGGACTGCATTGTTTTATTGTGTGTAAAATGTTATCTGCTGAAGTAATGTTGTGGCCTGTCAAAGGGAGTGTCTCTCTATCTAATATCAAATGTGTGATGGGGGATTTTATGCCTCCCCCTGAGAGTGTCCTGTTTGCATGTAACCTCAATAAAAAGCAGGCTGTGTGCTCCAGCACTTCACACCTATGTTGACCCTCTAACTTGAAGCTTTGACTCATGTTTGTAGGATACAGCTTATATCACTACAGGGATTGCTATGTTTTTCATACTCCCTTAGTTACAGGGATTGCTACAGAAGGAAGAGGTTCACCTACTGGAGCCTGGTCGTAGGTCCAGGGCGCAGAGCAGACGGCGAAATACCAGCCCAGCAGCGGTGGTTCATAGAGTCTGCATTACTTATGGTGGCTACGCAGCAGTTATAGAGTCTACGGTGCTGCTGCTCCTTTGGTGAGCGCTAGGAGCATCCTTTTCTACGGTCCAACTTCCAGCCAGCCTGGAGGCAACCGTAACAAAGATATAGATCGATAGATATCTATCTCTATCTATTTTTTTCACTATTAGATAGAGATAGATGGAGACAGAGATTGATAGAGATAGATAGAAAGAGAGAGAAAGATAGAGATAGATAGATATAGATAGAGATAAATAGTGATAGAGATAGATAGAGATAGACAGAGATAGTGATAGAGATAGATATGTCTAGGGATAGATAGATATAGATAGAGATTGATAGAGGTAGATAGAGAGAGATTTAGATAGAGATAGATAGATGGGGATAGATAGAGATAGACAGAGATATAAAGACATAGATATACACATAGATATAGAGATATATGGTGATAGATAGAGATAGATAGATAGATAGATAGATAGATAGATAGATAGATAGATATAGAAATGGATAGAGATGGATAAAAATAGAGATTGAAATATATAGAGATAGAGATAGATAGATATAGATAGATTGGGATATAGATAGATAGAGATAGATAGATAGATAGATAGATAGAGAGTAAGAAATATAGAGATAGAGATAAATAGAGAAAGAGATAGATAGAGATAGAGATAGATAGAGAAAGATAGATAGATATAGAAAGATAGAGATAGAGATAGATAAAGATAGTGATAGAGATAGCTAGAGATTGAGATCGATATAGATAGATAGAGATAGATTGATATAGAGAAAAAATAGATAGAGATAGATAGATAGATAGATAGATAGATATTGAGATGAATAGAGATAGAGATGAATAGAGATAAATTGAGATAGAGAGATAAAAGACATAGATAGAGATAGAGATAGGTAGAGATGGATAGAAATATATAGAGATAGGTATAATAGGTAGAGATAGATAGATTGAGATAGAGATAGATAGAGATAGAGATACAAAGAGATAGTTAGAGATAGATAGAGATAGAGAAAGGTAGAGATAGATAGAGATAGACAGAGATAAATAATGAACAATAGAGATAGAAATAGATAGAGAAAGAGATTGCAATATTGATAGCTAGAGATAGAGATAGTCAGATATAGAGATAGATAGAGAAAGATATAGATAGATAGAGAAAGATAGAGATAGATAGATAGATAGATAGATAGATAGATAGATAGATAGATATAGAAATAGATGGAGATAGATAGACATAGATAGTGATAGAGATAGCTAGAGATTGAGATCGAAAGAGATAGATTGAGATAGAGAAAGGTAGAGATAGATAGATTGAGATAGAGATAGATAGAGATAGATAGAGATAAAAAGAGATAGAGATAGAAAGATAGAGATAGATGGAGACAGAGATTGATTGATAGAGATAGACAGAGATAGAGAAAGTTAGATATAGATAGATAGAGATAGATAGATAGATATAGATAGATAGTGAACAATAGAGATAGATATAGATAGGTAGAGAGATATAAATACAGATAGAGAGAGATAGATGGAGATAGACATAGATGGCGATAGAAATAGAGATAGAGATATATAGAAATAGCAATAGATAGAGATAGATAGAGTTACAGATAGATAAAGAGATAGAGATAGATAGATAGATAGATAGATAGATAGATACAGATAGAGATAAAGCTACAGATAGAAATAGAGATATAGAGATAGATAGATATAGATTTATATATATATTTAGATAAAATATATAGATAGATAGATAGATAGATAGATAGATAGAGATAGATAGATAGATAGATAGATAGATAGTGAACAATAGAGATAGATAGAGATAGATAAGGATGGATATATATATATATATATATATATATATATATATATATATATATATATATATATATAGAGAGAGAGAGAGAGAGAGAGATAGATAGATAGATAAAGATAGATAGAGATAGATAGACATAGAGATATATAGAGATAGAGAGAGATAGATGGAGATGGAGATAGAGATAGTTGGAGATAGAAATAGAGATAGCAATAGATAGAGATAGATAGATACTGTAGAGATACAGATAAAAAGAAAAATAGAGATAGATTGGTAGATAGATAAATACAGATATGTATAGAGATACAGATAGAGATAGATAGAAATAGAGATATAGTGATAGATAGAGACAGTTAGTGAAAAATAGATATAGATAGAGATAGATAGAGATAGGTAGAGATAGATAAAGATAGATAGTGATATAGATAAATAGACATAGAGATAGATAGAGATGGAGAGAGGTAGATGGAGATAGAAATATATGGAGATAGAAATAGAGATAGATAGAGATAAAGATAGATACAGATAGAGATAGATATACATAGAGATATCGGGGCATATGTATCAAGGTCTGGCGGACCTGATCCGACACTGCAGATCAGGTCCGCCAGACCTCGCTGAATACGGCGAGCAATACGCCGCCCCCTGCAGACTCACGGCCAATCAGCCGCCAGCAAGGGGGTGTCAATCAACCCGATCGTACTCGATCGGGTTGTATTGTGGCGATGTCTGTCCGCCTGCTCAAAGCAGGTGGACAAGTTATGGAGCAGCGGTCTTTGTGACCACTGCTTCATAACTGCTGTTTCTGGCGAGCCTGCATTTGGAGCTTGATACATATGCCCCATAGAGATAGATAGAGAAAGATAGGGAAAAGGAGATAGAGATGGATAGAGATAGATAGAGATAGATAGATATAGATAGAAGATATAGATTGATAGATAGATCTATATCTATCTATCTCTTCTATCTATATCTATCTCTATCTATTTTTTTCACTATTTGTCTCTATAGAGATTCATAAAGAGATAGATGGAGACAGAGATTGATAGAGATAGATAGATAGAGAGAGAAAGATATAGATAGATAGAGATATAGATAAATAGTGATATTGATAGATAGAGATAGACAGAGATATTGATAGAGATAGATAGGCCTAGGGATAGATAGAGATAGATAAATTGAGATTGAGATAGATATGAAATAGTTGGAAATAGATAGATAAAAATAGATAGAGATAGATTTAGATAGATAGCGATAGTTGGAGATAGATAGATAGATAAAAATAGATAGAAGTAGATAGAGAGAGATTGAGATAGAGAGAGATAGATGGGAATAGACAGAGATAGATAGAGATATAAAGAGATATAGATACACATAGAGATAGAGATATATGGAGATAGATAGAGATAGCTATAGCAATGGATAGAGATGGATAGAGATAGATAAAAATAGAGATTGAAATATATAGAGATAGATAGATATAGATAGATCGGGTTATAGATAGAGAGTAAGAAAGATAGAGATAAATAGAGATAGAGAAAGAGATAGATAGAGATAGATAGAGAAAGATAGGTAGATATAGAAAGATAGAGATGGAGATAGATAAAGATAGTGATAGAGATAGCTAGAGATTGAGATCGATAGAGATAGATAGAGATAGATCGATAGAGATAAAAAATAGAAAGAGATAGATAAATATTGAGATAGATAGAGATAAATAGAGATAGATTGCAATAGAAAAAAAAAGACATAGATAGAGCTAGATAAAGATAGAGAAAGATAGAGATACAGATAGAAATAGAGAGATAGATAGAGAAAAATAGAGATAGACAGAGATAGAGATAGGTAGAGATGGATAGAAATATATAGAGATAGGTATAATAGTTAGAGGTAGATAGATTGAGATAGAGATAAAAAGAGATAGTTAGAGATAGATAGAGATAGAGAAAGGTTGAGATAGAGATAGACAGAGATAAATAGTGAACACTAGAGATAGAAATAGATAGATAGAGATAGAGATTGCAATATTGATAGCTAGAGATAGAGATAGTCAGATATAGCGATAGATAAAGATAGTGATAGATAGAGATAGCGATAGATATAGCGTTAGAGATAGATAGAGAGGGATATATAGGGATAAAGATAAAGAGATAGGTAGAGATGGACAGTGATAGAAATATTTAGATAGAAATATAGATAGATAGAAATAGATAGCGATACTGACAGATAGAGATAGATAGAGATAGTCAGAGATCTAGATAGAGATAGTGATAGATAGAGGTAGAGGTATATATATATATATATATATATATATATATATAGCGATAGATGATAGATAGATAGATAGATAGATAGATAGATAGATAGATAGATAGATAGATAGATGATAGATAGATAGATAGATAGATAGAGATAGAGATAGATAATGAGATAGGTAGAGACAGACAGTGATAGAAAGCGAAAGATTTAGATAGAAATAGAGATAGATAGTGATATTGATAGATAGAAATAGAGCTAGTCAGAGATAGAGAAAGCGATAGATAGAGGAAGAGATATATAGATATAGCAATAAAAATAGATAGAGATAGATAGAAGATAAATAGATAGATAGATAGATAGATAGGGATAGAGATAGATAAAGAGATAGGTAGAGATAGACAGTGATAGAGATTTAGATAGAAATAGAGATAGATAGAGATTGATAGCGATAGATATAGATAGAGATAGTCAGAGATTGAGATAGATAGAGATAGTGATAGATAGAGATAGCGATAGATATAGCGCTAGAGATAGATAGAGATGGATAGATAGGGATAAAGATAAAGAGATAGGTAGAGATAGACAGTGATAGAAAAAGAGAGAAAGTTTTAGATAGAAATATAGATAGATAGAGATAGATAGAGATAGTCAGAGATAGATAGAGATAGTGATAGATAGAGATAGCGATAGATAGAGGTTGCGATATATAGAGGTAGAGATAGATAGATAGATAGATAGATAGATATAGCGATAGATAGAGATAGAGATAGATAGAGATAGAGATAGATAATGAGATAGGTAGAGATAGACAGTGATAGAAAGAGAGTGAAAGATTTGGATAGAAATAGAGATAGATAGAGATAGCAATATTGATAGATATAAATAGAGATAGTCAGAGATAGAGATAGCGATAGATAGAGGTAGAGATAGATATAGCCCTAAAATATATAGAGATAGATAGATAGATGATAGATAGATATATAGATAGATAGGGATAGTGTGACGGACCCATCTGTCAGGACTGAAGGAGTTAACTGTGTTCAGCTTTATGAAGCTAAATTCTAAAGACAAGGTTACCAGCCTCAGCTATTGTGTACTGTCATTAAAGTTAGTGATAAGCACTCCATTGTTTAATCACTCTCAGAGAGCAAACGCCTAAGTGATAAGGAAAGCCAAGAGTGTCTTGTGTTTAAAGTGTGAAGTAATGTAATTCTATTGTATCATGTAAAAGGGAGTTTTTCCCCCTTTCATCTAATGTACAACATTCTTTCAACCCCCATCTGGGGGGGTCAAAACCTGTATAAATACTAGGCATTCAGCCTTTAATAAACACAGTCTGTTTTAAACCTGAAATGTGGAGCTTGGTCTCATGTTTGAGGGGAAACTGATCGGGGTTGTGAATTGCTGATTGTCTATGCAGGACGTTGTCATCTGGTATTAACCTTGGTACACTGTTGGTACCGTAACAATTGGTGGCAAGCGACGGAATGAACCTTATCGCCCAGAGGAGCAGCTACACAAGCCAGTAACCTCAGGAAGAGGGGGATTATTACAATACTGACTAAGATGGAAAGAGTACCAGGGACAGAAGGAACCAATGGGCCCAGCATAGCAGACAGAACCCCTGAAGAAGCAAGCTTTGATCGGGCGGTTAAAATAAGACTAGCATATTATGGCCCCAACCCATCTGCGGAAATTATCGACCGGGTCATAGCAGCTGTGGAGGCCAACCTACTTCGCCAAAGCGGCGCTGCAGCAGCCCAAGTCACAGCAACCCCAGTGGAAAAGAGAAAATTAAATTTTGCAGCTTTTAAAAACTTCCTGGAAACAGAAGGAGAGATTGATGGGTACCTTGCGGATTTTGAGAGGCAATGTGCACTACACAAGGTACCCGCAGAGGACTGGGTCACGATATTATCCGGAAAATTATCCGGCCGGGCCAGTGAGGCTTTTCGGGCCATTCCAGATGAGGAAGTCGGGGATTATAATACTGTAAAAGAGGCTCTGCTCTCCAGGTATGCGGTTACACTGGAGGCATACCGGAGACGGTTCAGAGACACTGTTAAATTGGCTGGCGATTTCTATGTTGAGTGGGCATGTAAGGTGCACCGCACAGCATCGCACTGGATGGCGGGGTGCCAAGCCGTGTCTGGGGAAGAGGTGCTGCAGCTATTCCTGTTGGAACATTGCTTCGACAAGTTACCCGCAGGAGTTCGAGAGTGGGTTCGGGACCGTAAACCCTCCACCCTGCATGAAGTGGCTCGCTTGGCAGATGAGTATACGGATGCCCGCAAACTGGACACTGCTACCAATAAGCACACTGCTAGAGTGGAGTACAGACCCCCAGTCACCCCAGCAGCTGCCAGTTACCAACCCCCGGCGCACCGCTATACCACACGGCCTCTGGCCACAAACTACCCTCAGAGAGCCCGGTTCAATTCGCGGGGCTACTCACAACCGATTTGGTGCTTTGGATGTAAGCAACTAGGGCACAAAAGACCAGAGTGTCCCCTAAATGCAGCGAACCAAGCACAGTCCTGGAGAAGACCTGCCGGCGGAATCACACGTAACCCTCAGCCTGCGGCCCGCTACGTAGAGGCGCAAGAATGCTGGGGCATCCTACATGAGGCAGACCTTGTGCAAGCTGCCCACCGGAATAACCGGCAACTGGTTAAAGTGA
Source organism: Bombina bombina (assembly GCF_027579735.1). NCBI lineage: Eukaryota > Metazoa > Chordata > Amphibia > Anura > Bombinatoridae > Bombina > Bombina bombina. The sequence goes on from NC_069501.1 coordinate 647,606,981, forward strand.
ATGGGAAGGAGGTCAGTGGTCTACGGGATACTGGTGCTACCATGACCTTGCTTCGAAAGAACTTGGTGTCTGAGAAACAGCACACTGGAGACACTGTGGCTGTGAGGGTAGCAGGGGGCACTGTGTTCCGGCTACCTGTTGCCAGGGTACATTTGGATTGGGGAGGGGGCGCTAGACCTGTGAATGTGGGGGTCATGAAGGATTTACCCGCTGATGTTCTCCTTGGACATAACTTGGCCCCCCTTGGTTCTGCCTACGCTCCCATGGGTCCCACTGATGTTAACCCTGTGACTACCCGTGCTCAGATCCGTGCAGCAGAGACTGACCCCCCTGCTGCTAAGCCCCAGGACGCTGAGCTCAGTAAATCTCTATCCGCTATTGATACGTGGAAGTCCCGTTACAATGCACTGATGAAGGAGAAGAGGAGCGCAGAGGAGAAAGCACGTTTAGAACGTGAATCTCTGCTAGACAAGCTGCACCGACAGACTGCAGAAAACACCAGCTTGAGAGTGGGACATGAAACATTAAAGACAAACTTAGCGACACTTGAGGAGAAGCTGACGCTGGCTCATAGTGAGGTGCAGCAACTCAAGGGCACCCTATGTCAGTATGAAGGGATTGTGGATACTTATAAAGAGCAGGTACAGAAAACTCGTAAAGAAGCTGATGGGATTTTGAAGGACTGTTTAGCCCTAGTCTGGGCACTGAGGAATTTGTACCCTTGTTTGTATGGACAGGAATTCTCTCTCATAACGGGAATACAGATGGATTGTCCTGGCAAACTGACATGCCTACCACCTCCTAGTCCGGTCATCCCCAGGTTGACCCGCCAAAGGGTCAAGCCGGGTCTGCCGGAGTGTTCCACAAGGGGGGAGCTATGTGACGGACCCATCTGTCAGGACTGAAGGAGTTAACTGTGTTCAGCTTTATGAAGCTAAATTCTAAAGACAAGGTTACCAGCCTCAGCTATTGTGTACTGTCATTAAAGTTAGTGATAAGCACTCCATTGTTTAATCACTCTCAGAGAGCAAACGCCTAAGTGATAAGGAAAGCCAAGAGTGTCTTGTGTTTAAAGTGTGAAGTAATGTAATTCTATTGTATCATGTAAAAGGGAGTTTTTCCCCCTTTCATCTAATGTACAACATTCTTTCAACCCCCATCTGGGGGGGTCAAAACCTGTATAAATACTAGGCATTCAGCCTTTAATAAACACAGTCTGTTTTAAACCTGAAATGTGGAGCTTGGTCTCATGTTTGAGGGGAAACTGATCGGGGTTGTGAATTGCTGATTGTCTATGCAGGACGTTGTCATCTGGTATTAACCTTGGTACACTGTTGGTACCGTAACAGATAGAGATAGATAAAGAGATAGGTAGAGATAGACAGTGATAGAGATTTAGATAGAGATAGAGATCAATAGTGATAGAGATAGATAGAGATAGCGATATTGATAAATAGAGATAGCCAGAGACAGAGATAGATAGAGATAGTGATATATAGATGGAGGTAGCAAAATATAGAGATACAGATTGATAGAGATAGAAATAGATAGTGAAAGAGACAGATAGTGATAGATAGAGATAGATACAGAGAAAGATAGAGCTAGAAAGAGATTGATAGAGATTGATAGAGAAAGAGAGAGAAGAAGATGAAAATATATGTATAAAAATAGAGATAGAAAGAGATAGAAATATATAGAGATAGAGACAGATAGAGATATAGAAACATTTACAGACAGATATAGATACAGATAGATAGAGATGCAGATAGAGATGGATAGAGACAGATATAGAGAAAGATATAGATAGAGATAGATAAAGATAGTGATATAAAGAGATAGAGATAGATGGATAGAGATTAATAGAGATAGAGAGAGAAAGAGTTAGATAGATATAGAGATAGATGGATAACGATAGAGATAGAGATAGAGACAGATAGAGATGGTCAGAGATAGATATAGATAGAGATAGTGATAGATAGAGATAGAGATATATAGATGGAGGTAGCGAAATATAGAGATACAGATCGATAGAGAATGAGAAAGATAGTGATAGATAGAGATAGATAAAAATTAAGCGATTGGAGATAGAGATTGAGATAGATAGAGATATATAGAAATAGACAGAGATAGATAGCTAGATTGATCGATACTGTAGATAGGGAAAGAAAGAGATAGATAGAGATAGATAGAGATACAGATAGAGATATATAGAGATAGACAGAGAAAGATAAAGATAGATAGAGAGTTCTAGAGATAGGTAGTGATCCATAAATAGAGATAGGTAGAGATTGATAGATAGATAGATAGAGATAGATAGAAATAGATAGAAATGGATAGAGATGATAGAGATAGATAGAAATAGAGATAGATAGAGAAAGATAAAAATAGAGAATAATATATATATATATATATATATATATATATATATGTAATAGATAGAGATAGATGTAGATATAGATAGATATAGATAGAAAGAGATAGAGATAGATATAAATATAGATAGATATATAGATAAATAAATAGGTAAAGATAGATAGAGATAGCGATAGATAGAGATAGATCTATATAGAGATAGATAAAGAAAAAGATAGATAGTGATAAATAGAGATAGATGGAGATAGATGGAGATAGAGATATAAATATAAAGAGATAGATAGAAATAGATAGAGATACAGATACAGGGAGTGCAGAATTATTAGGCAAGTTGTATTTTTGAGGATTCATTTTATTATTGAACAACAACCATGTTCTCAATGAACCCAAAAAACTCATTAATATCAAAGCTGAATAGTTTTGGAAGTAGTTTTTAGTTTGTTTTTAGTTATAGCTATTTTAGGGGGATATCTGTGTGTGCAGGTGACTATTACTGTGCATAATTATTAGGCAACTTAACAAAAAACAAATATATACCCATTTCAATTATTTATTTTTACCAGTGAAACCAATATAACATCTCAACATTCACAAATATACATTTCTGACATTCAAAAACAAAACAAAACAAATCAGTGACCAATGTAGCCACCTTTCTTTGCAAGGACATTCAAAAGCCTGCCATCCATGGATTCTGTCAGTGTTTTGATCTGTTCACCATCAACATTGCGTGCAGCAGCAACCACAGCCTCCCAGACACTGTTCAGAGAGGTGTACTGTTTTCCCTCCTTGTAAATCTCACATTTGATGATGGACCACAGGTTCTCAATGGGGATCAGATCAGGTGAACAAGGAGGCCATGTCATTAGATTTTCTTCTTTTATGCCCTTTCTTGCCAGCCATGCTGTGGAGTACTTGGACGCGTGTGATGGAGCATTCTCCTGCATGAAAATCATGTTTTTCTTGAAGGATGCAGACTTCTTCCTGTACCACTGCTTGAAGAAGGTGTCTTCCAGAAACTGGCAGTAGGACTGGGAGTTGAGCTTGACTCCATCCTCAACCCGAAAAGGCCCCACAAGCTCATCTTTGATGATACCAGCCCAAACCAGTATTCCACCTCCACCTTGCTGGCGTCTGAGTCGGACTGGAGCTCTCTGCCCTTTACCAATCCAGCCACGGGCCCATCCATCTGGCCCATGAAGACTCACTCTCATTTCATCAGTCCATAAAACCTTAGAAAAATCAGTCTTGAGATATTTCTTGGCCCAGTCTTGACGTTTCAGCTTGTGTGTCTTGTTCAGTGGGGGTCGTCTTTCAGCCTTTCTTACCTTGGCCATGTCTCTGAGTATTGCACACCTTGTGCTTTTGGGCACTCCAGTGATGTTGCAGCTCTGAAATATGGCCAAACTGGTGGCAAGTGGCATCTTGGCAGCTGCACGCTTGACTTTTCTCAGTTCATGGGCAGTTATTTTGCGCCTTGGTTTTTCCACACGCTTCTTGCGACCCTGTTGACTATTTTGAATGAAACGCTTGATTGTTCGATGATCACGCTTCAGAAGCTTTGCAATTTTAAGAGTGCTGCCTCCCTCTGCAAGATATCTCACTATTTTTGACTTTTCTGAGCCTGGCAAGTCCTTCTTTTGACCCATTTTGCCAAAGGAAAGGAAGTTGCCTAATAATTATGCACACCTGATATAGGGTGTTGATGTCATTAGACCACACCCCTTCTCATTACAGAGATGCACATCACCTAATATGCTTAATTGGTAGTAGGCTTTCAAGCCTATACAGCTTGGAGTAAGACAACATGCATAAAGAGGATGATGTGGTCAAAATACTCATTTGCCTAATAATTCTTCACTCCCTGTAGATAGAGATACAAATAGATACAAATAGAGATAGGAATACATAGGGATAGATAGGGATAGAGATTGATAGAGTTAGATAGAGATACATAGAGATAGATAGAGATAGAAAGAGATAGATTGAGATAGAGATGGACAGAGAAAGAAATAATTGGATAGAAATAGAGATAGATATAGATATTTAAAGAGATAGAGATAGCGATATTAATAGATAAAGATAGATCGAAATAGATAAAGATCTATTATAGAGATCTATAAAGATAAATATAGTTAGATAGAGATAGACAGAGATAGATAGAGATAATGATAGATAGATAAAGATAGCAACAGATAGATAGAGATAGATAGAGATAGCAATAGAGATAGATAGAAATAGAGATAGATAGACATAGAGATAGATAATGATAGCTAGTGATAGTTAGATAGATAAAGATAGCGACAGATAGAGATAGATAGAAATAGTGATGTCATGATCCGATCATTGCGGTGTCGCAGCTGCTCCCGGATCCCTCTCTGTACTTGTACTTCACATTGCCTAGCACCTCTGGGCACGGGCCTCTGGTGGGTGCCTCCGGTCTCGGGCCTCTGTTTGGCGCCTCCGATCTCGGGCCTCTGGTGGGTGCCTCCGGTCTCAGGCCTCTGGTGGGCATCTCTGGTCTCGGGCCTCTGGTGGGTGCCTCCGGTCTCAGGCCTCTGGTGGGTGCCTCCGTTCTCGGGCCTCTAGTAGAAGCCTCATAGGAAAAGAATTTAGTTAAACTGTATCAACTCTATACCAGATTAAAAGCCTCCCTTACTGGTGGAATCTCTCACAAATAATTCCACAGTGTACAATACGTTGATGTGTGGGTTCGTAGGGGGCGCCTAAGGCAATCTGGTTATAGACAATTAATTGCATTGATAGAGAAAAATTTTACATTTCTAAGTTGTTGAATTAATGGGTAATGTATAATGGTTAATATATATACAAGAATATCTGAATTGATAATTGGATAATAAACTAAATCAACTACTCGAAAAAAATTAAACCAATTGAAAAAACACTCTAATGTGCACTATTCAATTGTGTATGTGAAACCTTCAAAAACTTCCAAAAATACCCCCTTATACTTATAAAGTTTAAACCAAAAATTAAAAATGTATTGAATATGGGTTTTATAACCACACATGCAGACAAAATATATATAAGTGAAAAAAATATAATAAGAATAAAATGTTAAAAAGAATCAAAAGTGTTCAAAGTGGATCAGTGTGGTGTGTATTCCTATAAACTGATCAGATATCAAGCTATGGGGTAGTATTTACGCGTATCGGCTCTTACAAGCCTTTATCAAGACCCGATTGATAAGACGCGTGGATACTACCCCATAGTTCAACCCAGAAGAAGATTACTCTATTTAGAGAAAGTTTGAACCAGCTCCCAGGACCGTTATCATCATAACACCTGCCGTAATATATAGCATTTACGGAGGGACTTTGGTGTATGAAGGAGAGGAGCGATAAACAAACTGTCAGAGTCTAATTCAAAAGTGCGCGCACTCACAGACATTTGGACACCACCGGTTGGTCACTGGTACCCATGTGATCAAACATCCAGTTTGGAAACAAAGTAACGGCTAAAGGACGCCTCAGGGAGAGAGGACAGAAAATCAATACATATTGCCGAAGGATATACTTAAGGTGAAGTGAATACAACTGCCTAAACATCGGCTACAATTACAACATTAATACTGGCAACATAACTATCTTTCCTATCGGTAACTAAATATTGTTCTTAAAAGTGAGCTCATTTGGGCGACAGAATCAGGACTAGTCTTACACTTTGATGTCTGGTTTCAAAGTGTCAGCATCCCATCAGACTATTGAATTTTTGGTCAGAGATTGACTTAAAGGGACAGTCTAGGCCAAAATAAACTTTTATGATTCAGATAGAGCGTGTAATTTTAAACAATTTTCCAATTTACTTTTATCACCAATTTTGCTTTGTTCTCTTGGTATTCTTAGTTGAAAGCTTAACCTGGGAGGTTCATATGCTAATTTCTTAGACCTTGAAGGCCACCTCTTTTCAGAATGCATTTTAACAGTTTTTCACCACTAGAGGGTGTTAGTTCACGTATTTCATATAGATAACACTGTGCTCGTGCACGTGAAGTAATCTGGGAACAGGCACTGATTGGCTAAACTGCAAGTCTGTCAAATGAACTGAAATAAAGGGGCAGTTTGCAGAGGCTTAGATACAAGATAATCACAGAGGTTAAAAGTATATTAATATAACTGTGTTGGTTATGCAAAACTGGGGAATTGGTAATAAAGGTATTATCTATCTTTTAAAACAATAAAAATTCTGGTGTAGACTGTCCCTTTAATAGTGATATTATCTAGTTCATATAATATAGAGTGCTCATTTTTGTTTTGTATAAGTGGTATAGAGAGGTATTTGTTATTAACTAATATTTAAAAGTTGTTGTTTTTTTTATCAATTGACACCGGTGTCATTATTTTTAATTGTTGTTGTTTTTTTTATATTATCGCATTGCACATTAATTTTATTAAATAATATTATCTGCATTTCTAAGTACCCTGATTTCATTTTATTTAATTTATTTATTTATTGGCCAGTACATTTATCTTTAGCTTGATATTTATAGCTTGAAATCGGATCAGTTTATAGGAATACACACCACACTGATCCACTTTGAACACTTTTGATTCTTTTTAACACTTTATTCTTATTATATTTTTTTCACTTATATATATTTTGTCTGCACTTGTGGTTATAAAACCCATATTCAATACATTTTTAATTTTTGGTTTAAACTTTATAAGTATAAGGAGGTATTTTTGGAAGTTTTTGAAGGTTTCACATACACAATTGAATAGTGCACATTAGAGTGTTTTTTCAATTGGTTTAATTTTTTTTGAGTAAGTGATTTAGTTTATTATCCCATTATCAATTCAGATATTCTTGTATATATATTAACCATTATACATTACCCATTAATTCAACAACTTAGAAATTAAAATTTTTATCTATCAATACAATTAATTGTCTATAACCAGATTGCCTTAGGCGCCCCCTACGAACCCACACATCAACGTATTGTACACTGTGGAATTATTTGTGAGAGATTCCACCAGTAAGGGAGGCTTTTAATCTGGTATAGAGTAGATACAGTTTAACTAAATTCTTTTTCTATGAGGCTTCTACTAGAGGCCCGAGAACGGAGGTACACACCAGAGGCCCGAGACCGGAGGCCCGCACCAGAGGCCCGAGATCGGAGGCACCTAACAGAGACCCGAGACCAGAGGCACCCACCAGTGGCCCGAGCCCAGAGGTGCCCGACAGAGGCCCGTGACTGGAGGTGCCTACCAGAAGCCCGAGATCAGAGGCACCCACCAGAGGCCTGAGTCCAGAGGTGCCCACCAGAGCCCCAAAATCGAAGGTGCCCACCAGAGGCCCAAGACCATAGGCACCCACCAGAGGCCTGAGCCCAGAGGTGCCCAATAGAGGCCCGTGACTGGAGGTGCCTTCCAGAGGCCAGAGACTAGAGGCGCCCACCAGAAGCTTGAGACTGGTGGCACCCACCACAGCCCCAAAACCGAAGGTGCCCACCAGAGGCCCGAGACCGGAGGTGCCCACTAGAGGCCCAAGCCCAGAGGTGCCCGACAGAGTCCGTGGCTAGAGGTGCCTACCAGAGGCTCGAGACCAGAGGTGCTTGCCACAGGCCAGAGACCAGAGGCACCCACTAGAGGCTCGAGGCAGGAGGTGCCCAACAGAAGCCCATGACCAGAGGCACCCACCAGAGGCCCTAGAACGGAGGTGCCCACCAGAGGTCCGAGGTGCCCAACAGAGGCCCAAGGCAGGAGGCACCCGCCAGAGGCCCAAGGTGCCCACCAGATCCCTGAGGCAGAAGGCTCCCACCAGAGGCCCACGCCAAGAGGTGCTGACCAGAGGTCCGAGGCATCCACCAGAGGCCCGAGAACGTAGGTGCCCACCAGAGGCCCAAAATCGGAGGTGCCCACCAGAGGCCCGAGGCAGGAGGTGCCCATCAGAGGCACAAGGTACGTACCAGAAGCCTGAGACCAGAGGAAAGCTCATAATCTAATTCGGCATATTGAAACCTACATTTCTTTGTATTTGTATTTGTTTGTAATTAAAGTTGAGGTGTTTACATGAGTATTGAATTATAGTTATGGTATGATAAGTGGACAATGGAACAGTTTTTCATCTTGAGCCCATTTCATATTTATTTTCCAGCCCTACTTTTGGTAATCTGCCTTGTTTAACGGAGAATGTGGATGGAAGGAGGAGGAGGTGAAGGGGCTTTCTGCCCGACCTCACTTTTAGAGTGGAGTCAGGTAGAAAGCCCATAATCTAATTCTGCAAATTGGGAGCCAAATTGGGAACCAAATTTGGGATAAAAAAAGAGGCAGGGTACTGAAAAGTAGGTTCCGTGACAGTGCCCTTAAATGCAACCTGGCACAAAATGTGTATCTTATATTATGACCATACAGAAGTGTTTGTATTTAAAGTTGAGGTGTTTACATGAGTATTGAATTATAGTTATGGTATGATGAGTGGACAATGTAATGGTCTTTCATCTTGAGCCCACTTCATATTTATTTTCCGGCCCTACGTTTGGTAATCTGCCTTGTTTAATGGAGAATGTGGATGGAAGGAGGAGGAAGTGAAGGGGCTTTCTGCCCGACCTGACTTTTATAGAGGCGTCAGGTAGAAAGCCCATAATCTAGTTCAGCATATTGGGAGCCTAAATTTGGGATAAAAAAAGAGAGGCAGAGTACTGAAAAGTAGGTTCCATGAACGTGCCCTTAAATGCAAACTGGCACTGAATGTATATCTTATATTATGGCCATACAAAAGTGTTTCGGCTAGATTTGGAGTTTGGCGGTAAAAGGGCTGTTAACGCTCCGCGGGTTTTTTTCTGGCCGCACCATAAATTTAACTCTGGTATCGAGAGTTCAAACAAATGCTGCGTTAGGCTCCAAAAAAGGAGCGTAGAGCATTTTTACCGCAAATACAACTCTTGATACCAGAGTTGCTTACGGACGCGGCCGGCCTCAAAAACGTGCTCGTGCACGATTCTCCCATAGGAAACAATGGGGCTGTTTGAGCTGAAAAAAAAACTAACACCTGCAAAAAAGCAGCGTTCAGCTCCTAACGCAGCCCCATTGTTTCCTATGGGGAAACACTTCCTACGTCTGCACCTAACACTCTAACATGTACCCCGAGTCTAAACACCCCTAGCCTTACACTTATTAACCCCTAATCTGCCGCCCCCGCTATCGCTGACCCCTGCATTACACTTTTAACCCCTAATCTGCCGCTCCGTAAACCGCCGCCACCTACGTTATCCCTATGTACCCCTAATCTGCTGCCCTAACATCGCCGACCCCTATGTTATATTTATTAACCCCTAATCTGCCCCCCACAACGTCGCCGACACCTACCTTCAATTATTAACCCCTAATCTGCCGACCGGAGCTCACCGCTATTCTAATAAATGTATTAACCCCTAAAGCTAAGTCTAACCCTAACACTAACACCCCCCTAAGTTAAATATAATTTTTATCTAACGAAATAAATTAACTCTTATTAAATAAATGATTCCTATTTAAAGCTAAATACTTACCTGTAAAATAAATCCTAATATAGCTACAATATAAATTACATTTATATTATAGCTATTTTAGGATTAATATTTATTTTACAGGTAACTTTGTATTTATTTTAACCAGGTACAATAGCTATTAAATAGTTAAGAACTATTTAATAGTTACCTAGTTAAAATAATTACAAATTTACCTGTAAAATAAATCCTAACCTAAGATATAATTAAACCTAACACTACCCTATCAATAAAATAATTAAATAAACTACCTACAATTACCTACAATTAACCTAACACTACACTATCAATAAATTAATTAAACACAATTCCTACAAATAAATACAATTACATAAACTAGCTAAAGTACAAAAAATAAAAAAGAACTAAGTTACAGAAAATAAAAAAATATTTACAAACATAAGAAAAATATTACAACAATTTTAAACTAATTACACCTACTCTAAGCCCCCTAATAAAATAACAAAGACCCCCAAAATAAAAAATTCCCTACCCTATTCTAAAATACAAAAATTACAAGCTCTTTTACCTTACCAGCCCTGAACAGGGCCCTTTGCGGGGCATGCCCCAAGAATTTCAGCTCTTTTGCCTGTAAAAAAAAACATACAATACCCCCCCCCCAACATTACAACCCACCACCCACATACCCCTAATCTAACCCAAACCCCCTTAAATAAACCTAACACTAATCCCCTAAAGATCTTCCTACCTTGTCTTCACCATCCAGGTATCACCGATCCGTCCTGGCTCCAAGATCTTCATCCAACCCAAGCGGGGGTTGGCGATCCATAATCCGGTGCTCCAAAGTCTTCCTCCTATCCGGCAAGAAGAGGACATCCGGACCGGCAAACATCTTCTCCAAGCGGCATCTTCTATGTTCTTCCATCCGATGACGACCGGCTCCATCTTGAAGACCTCCAGCGCGGATCCATCCTCTTCTTCCGACGACTAGACGACGAATGACGGTTCCTTTAAGGGACGTCATCCAAGATGGCGTCCCTCGAATTCCGATTGGCTGATAGGATTCTATCAGCCAATCGGAATTAAGGTAGGAATATTCTGATTGGCTGATGGAATCAGCCAATCAGAATCAAGTTCAATCCGATTGGCTGATCCAATCAGCCAATCAGATTGAGCTCGCATTCTATTGGCTGATCGGAACAGCCAATAGAATGCGAGCTCAATCTGATTGGCTGATTGGATCAGCCAATCGGATTGAACTTGATTCTGATTGGCTGATTCCATCAGCCAATCAGAATATTCCTACCTTAATTCCGATTGGCTGATAGAATCCTATCAGCCAATCGGAATTCGAGGGACGCCATCTTGGATGACGTCCCTTAAAGGAACCGTCATTCGTCGTCTAGTCGTCGGAAGAAGAGGATGGATCCGCGCTGGAGGTCTTCAAGATGGAGCCGGTCATCATCGGATGGAAGAACATAGAAGATGCCGCTTGGAGAAGATGTTTGCCGGTCCGGATGTCCTCTTCTTGCCGGATAGGAGGAAGACTTTGGAGCACCGGATTATGGATCGCCAACCCCCGCTTGGGTTGGATGAAGATCTTGGAGCCAGGACGGATCGGTGATACCTGGATGGTGAAGACAAGGTAGGAAGATCTTTAGGGGATTAGTGTTAGGTTTATTTAAGGGGGTTTGGGTTAGATTAGGGGTATGTGGGTGGTGGGTTGTAATGTTGGGGGGGGGTATTGTATGTTTTTTTTTACAGGCAAAAGAGCTGAAATTCTTGGGGCATGCCCCGCAAAGGGCCCTGTTCAGGGCTGGTAAGGTAAAAGAGCTTGTAATTTTTGTATTTTAGAATAGGGTAGGGAATTTTTTATTTTGGGGGTCTTTGTTATTTTATTAGGGGGCTTAGAGTAGGTGTAATTAGTTTAAAATTGTTGTAATATTTTTCTTATGTTTGTAAATATTTTTTTATTTTCTGTAACTTAGTTCTTTTTTATTTTTTGTACTTTAGCTAGTTTATGTAATTGTATTTATTTGTAGGAATTGTGTTTAATTAATTTATTGATAGTGTAGTGTTAGGTTAATTGTAGGTAATTGTAGGTAGTTTATTTAATTATTTTATTGATAGGGTAGTGTTAGGTTTAATTATATCTTAGGTTAGGATTTATTTTACAGGTAAATTTGTAATTATTTTAACTAGGTAACTATTAAATAGTTCTTAACTATTTAATAGCTATTGTACCTGGTTAAAATAAATACAAAGTTACCTGTAAAATAAATATTAATCCTAAAATAGCTATAATATAAATGTAATTTATATTGTAGCTATATTAGGATTTATTTTACAGGTAAGTATTTAGCTTTAAATAGGAATCATTTATTTAATAAGAGTTAATTTATTTCGTTAGATAAAAATTATATTTAACTTAGGGGGGTGTTAGTGTTAGGGTTAGACTTAGCTTTAGGGGTTAATACATTTATTAGAATAGCGGTGAGCTCCGGTCGGCAGATTAGGGGTTAATAATTGAAGGTAGGTGTCGGCGATGTTAGGGAGGGCAGATTAGGGGTTAATACTATTTATGATAGGGTTAGTGAGGCGGATTAGGGGTTAATAACTTTATTATAGTAGCGCTCAGGTCCGCTCGGCAGATTAGGGGTTAATAAGTGTAGGTAGGTGTCGGCGACGTTGTGGGGGGCAGATTAGGGGTTAATAAATATAACATAGGGGTCGGCGATGTTAGGGGCAGAAGATTAGGGGTACATAGGGATAACGTAGGTGGCGGCGATTTGCGGTCGGAAGATTAGGGGTTAATTATTTTAAGTAGCTTGCGGCGACGTTGTGGGGGGCAAGTTAGGGGTTAATAAATATAATATAGGGATCGGCGGGGTTAGGGGCAGCAGATTAGGGGTACATAAGTATAACGTAGGTGGCGGTCGGCAGATTAGGGGTTAAAAATTTTAATCGAGTGGCGGCGATGTGGGGGGACCTCGGTTTAGGGGTACATAGGTAGTTTATGGGTGTTAGTGTACTTTAGGGCACAGTAGTTAAGAGCTTTATAAACCGGCGTTAGCCAGAAAGCTCTTAACTCCTGCTTTTTTCAGGCGGCTGGAATCTTGTCGTTAGAGCTCTAACGCTCACTGCAGAAACGACTCTAAATACCAGCGTTAGAAAGATCCCATTGAAAAGATAGGCTACGCAAATGGCGTAGGGGGAGCTGCGGTATGGAAAAGTCGCGGCTGTAAAGTGAGCGTTAGACCCTTTAATCACTGACTCCAAATACCAGCGGGCGGCCAAAACCAGCGTTAGGAGCCTCTAACGCTGGTTTTGACGGCTACCGCCGAACTCTAAATCTAGGCCTTAGTATTTAAAGTTGAGGTGTTTACATCATTACTGAATTATAGTGATAGTATGAAGATAGTAGCGAACAGTATGAAGTAGCTATATAAAGTGGTAGATAGTTTGAAGAATTATTTGTGGATGAATGTGTGTCACACTCAGATGAGCGGGTTCAGGGGTATGGAGCTTATGCAAGGTGGTGGCAGGCTAATGACTGTCTGGAATACTGAAAGGGGCAAGTGGTATGTGCTGCTTTCTGGAATTACCCCTATTAGGCATGCTTAAGTAACAGACAAGCAAGTTAATTTATTACACTGGAACAGGAGAATTGGAGGCTGGAAGCAGGATAGGTAAGCAGATGTGAACATACCAGAACTGGCATCTAAGGTAATGCCCACTGTAGGACCAGGAACAGGAGTGCAAACTAAGGCTGAAAGCAGGAGGCGCCCACCGGAGGCCCGAGACCTGAGTCGCCCACCAGAGGCCTGAGGCAGGAGGAGCCAACAAAAGGCCTAGGACCGGAGGCGCCTACCAGAGGCCCGAGGCAGGGGGTTCCCACCAGAGACCAGAGAAAGGAGGCACCCACCAGAGGCCTGAGGCAGGAGACACCCACCAGAGGCAGGAGGTGCCCAACAGAGGCCCAAGGTGCCCACCAGAGGTCCGAGGCAGGAGGCGCCCAACAGAGGCCCGAGGTGCCCACCAAACACCGGATGCAGGAGGTGCCCACCAGAGACCCGAGACCGAAGGTTCCCACCAGAGGATCGAGGCAGGAGGCACCCACCAGAGGCCCACAGTAGGTATAGGAACAAGAGTGCAAACTTAGACTGAAGACAGGAGACACCCACCAGGGGCCTGGGGCTTTAAGCGCCCACTGGAGGCCTGAGACCAGGATGCCCACCAGAGGATTAAGACCGGAGGCGCTCACAAGAGGCCCGTGGCAGGAGGCACCTACCAGAGGCCAAAGGCACCCACCAGAGGCACTCACCAGAGGCCAAAGACCAGAGGTGCCCACCAGAGTCCTGAGACTCGAGGTGCCCACCAGAGGCCTGAGACTCAAGGCACCCACCAGAGGCACGAGACTCGAGGCACCCACCAGAGGCCCAAGACAGGAGGTGCCCAACATAGGCCTGAGATTGGAGATGCCCACCAGAGGCCCAAGGCAGGAGGTGCCCACCAGAGGCCCAAGACAGGAGGCATCTACTAGAGGCCCGAGAATGGAGGCGCACACCAGAGGCCCAAGACCGGAGGCGCCCAACAGAGGCATGAGACTGGAGGCAACCACCAGAGGCTCGAAACGGAGGAGCCCACCAGAGGCCTAAGACGGGAGGCACCCACCAGAGGCCTAAGCCCGGAGGTGCCTGACAGAGGCCCGAGCCCAGAGGTGCCTGACAGAGGCCCGTGACCGGATGTGCCCACCACAGGCCCATGACCAGAGGTGCCTACCAGAGGCCTGATCAGGAGGTTTCTACTAGAGGCCCAAGAACAGAGGCGCCCACCAAAGGCCAGAGACCGGAGGCGCCCACCAGAGGCCCGAGATCAAAGGCGCCCAACAGTGGCATGAGGCAGGAGGCACCCACCAGAGGCCTGAGACAGGAGGAGCCCAACAGAGGCCTGAGGCGCCCACCAGAGGTCCGAGGCAGCAGGTAGCCAACAGAGGCCCAAGCCACCCACCAAAGGCTGGAGGCGCCCACCAGAGGTCAGAGACTGGAGGCGCCCAGAAGCCCGCACCCAGTTGAGCCCACCAGAGGCCCGAGACTGAAAATGCTCACCAGAGGCTTGAGGCAGGAGGCACCCACTAGAAGCCCAAGCCCAGAGGTGCCCGACAGAGGCCAGTGACTGGAGGTGCCTACCAGAGGCCTGAGACCAGCGGTGCAAGCGGTATGTGCTGCTTTCTGGAATTACCCCTATTAGGCATGCTTAAGTAACAGACAAGCAAGTTAGTTTATTACACTGGAACAGGAGAATTAGAGGCTGGAAGCAGGATAGGTAAGCAGGTGTGAACATATCAGAACTGGCGTCTAAGGTAATGCCCACTGTAGGACCAGGAACAGGAGTGCAAACTAAGGCTGAAAGCAGGAGGCGCCCACCGGACGCCCTAGACCGGAGTCGTCCACCAGAGGCCTGAGGCAGGAGGAGCCAACCAAAGGCCTAAGACTGGAGGCGCCTACCAGAGGCCCGAGGCAGGGGGTTCCCACCAGAGGCCTGAGGCAGGAGGCACCCACCAGAGGCAGGAGATGCCCAAAAGAGGCCAAAGGTGCCCACCAGAGGTCCGAGGCAGGAGGTGCCCAACAGAGGCCCGAGGTGCCCACCAAACACCGGAGGCAGGAGACGCCCAACAGAGACCCGAGACTGAAGGTTCACCCACCAGAGGATCGAGGCAGGAGGCACCCACCAGAGGCCCACAGTAGGTATAGGAACAAGAGTGCAAACTTAAACTGAAGACAGGAGACACCCATCGGAGGCCCGGGGCCATAAGCGCCCACCGGAGGCCTGAAACCAGGATGTCCACCAGAAGCTTAAGACGGGAGGCACAGACAAGAGGCCCGTGGCAGGAGGCACCCACCAGAGGCCGAAGGCACCCACCAGAGGCCGAATGCCGGAGGCACTCACCAGAGGCCAAAGGCTGGAGGAGCATACTAGAGGCCCAAGGCCAGAGGTGCCCACCAGAGTCCCGAGACTCAAGGTGGCCACCAGAAGTCTGAGACTCGAGACACCCCCCCAGAGGCCTGAGACTCGAGGTGCCCACCAGAGGCCCAAGACAGGAGGTGCCCAACAGAGGCCTGAGACCGGAGGTGCCCACAAGAGGCCCAAGGCAGGAGGTGCCCACCAGAGGCCTGAGACAGGAGGCATCTACTAGAGGCCCAAGAACAGAGGTGCCCACCAGAGGCCCAAGACCGGAGGCACCCACCAGAGGCCCGAGATCAGAGGCGCCCAACAGAGGCACAAGACTGGAGGCACCCACCAGAGGCGCCCACCAGAGGTGCCTGACAGAGGCCTGAGACCAGCGGTGCAAGCGGTATGTGCTGCTTTCTGGAATTACCCCTATTAGGCATGCTTAAGTAACAGACAAGCAAGTTAGTTTATTACACTGGAACAGGAGAATTAGAGGCTGGAAGCAGGATAGGTAAGCAGGTGTGAACATATCAGAACTGGCGTCTAAGGTAATGCCCACTGTAGGACCAGGAACAGGAGTGCAAACTAAGGCTGAAAGCAGGAGGCGCCCACCGGACGCCCTAGACCGGAGTCGTCCACCAGAGGCCTGAGGCAGGAGGAGCCAACCAAAGGCCTAAGACTGGAGGCGCCTACCAGAGGCCCGAGGCAGGGGGTTCCCACCAGAGGCCCGAGGCAGGAGGCACCCACCAGAGGCAGGAGATGCCCAAAAGAGGCCAAAGGTGCCCACCAGAGGTCCGAGGCAGGAGGTGCCCAACAGAGGCCCGAGGTGCCCACCAAACACCGGAGGCAGGAGACGCCCAACAGAGACCCGAGACTGAAGGTTCACCCACCAGAGGATCGAGGCAGGAGGCACCCACCAGAGGCCCACAGTAGGTATAGGAACAAGAGTGCAAACTTAAACTGAAGACAGGAGACACCCATCGGAGGCCCGGGGCCATAAGCGCCCACCGGAGGCCTGAAACCAGGATGTCCACCAGAGGTTTAAGACCGGAGGCACAGACAAGAGGCCCGTGGCAGGAGGCACCCACCAGAGGCCGAAGGCACCCACCAGAGGCCGAATGCCGGAGGCACTCACCAGAGGCCAAAGGCTGGAGGAGCATACTAGAGGCCCAAGGCCAGAGGTGCCCACCAGAGTCCCGAGACTCAAGGTGGCCACCAGAAGTCTGAGACTCGAGACACCCCCCCAGAGGCCTGAGACTCGAGGTGCCCACCAGAGGCCCAAGACAGGAGGTGCCCAACAGAGGCCTGAGACCGGAGGTGCCCACAAGAGGCCCAAGGCAGGAGGTGCCCACCAGAGGCCTGAGACAGGAGGCATCTACTAGAGGCCCAAGAACAGAGGTGCCCACCAGAGGCCCAAGACCGGAGGCACCCACCAGAGGCCCGAGATCAGAGGCGCCCAACAGAGGCACAAGACTGGAGGCACCCACCAGAGGCGCCCACCAGAGGTGCCTGACAGAGGCCTGAGACCAGCGGTGCAAGCGGTATGTGCTGCTTTCTGGAATTACCCCTATTAGGCATGCTTAAGTAACAGACAAGCAAGCTAGTTTATTACACTGGAACAGGAGAATTAGAGGCTGGAAGCAGGATAGGTAAGCAGGTGTGAACATATCAGAACTGGCGTCTAAGGTAATGCCCACTGTAGGACCAGGAACAGGAGTGCAAACTAAGGCTGAAAGCAGGAGGCGCCCACCGGACGCCCTAGACCGGAGTCGTCCACCAGAGGCCTGAGGCAGGAGGAGCCAACCAAAGGCCTAAGACTGGAGGCGCCTACCAGAGGCCCGAGGCAGGGGGTTCCCACCAGAGGCCCGAGGCAGGAGGCACCCACCAGAGGCAGGAGATGCCCAAAAGAGGCCAAAGGTGCCCACCAGAGGTCCAAGGCAGGAGGTGCCCAACAGAGGCCCGAGGTGCCCACCAAACACCGGAGGCAGGAGACGCCCAACAGAGACCCGAGACTGAAGGTTCACCCACCAGAGGATCGAGGCAGGAGGCACCCACCAGAGGCCCACAGTAGGTATAGGAACAAGAGTGCAAACTTAAACTGAAGACAGGAGACACCCATCGGAGGCCCGGGGCCATAAGCGCCCACCGGAGGCCTGAAACCAGGATGTCCACCAGAGGCTTAAGACCGTAGGCACAGACAAGAGGCCCGTGGCAGGAGGCACCCACCAGAGGCCGAAGGCACCCACCAGAGGCCGAATGCCGGAGGCACTCACCAGAGGCCAAAGGCTGGAGGAGCATACTAGAGGCCCAAGGCCAGAGGTGCCCACCAGAGTCCCGAGACTCAAGGTGGCCACCAGAAGTCTGAGACTCGAGACACCCCCCCAGAGGCCTGAGACTCGAGGTGCCCACCAGAGGCCCAAGACAGGAGGTGCCCAACAGAGGCCTGAGACCGGAGGTGCCCACAAGAGGCCCAAGGCAGGAGGTGCCCACCAGAGGCCTGAGACAGGAGGCATCTACTAGAGGCCCAAGAACAGAGGTGCCCACCAGAGGCCCAAGACCGGAGGCACCCACCAGAGGCCCGAGATCAGAGGCGCCCAACAGAGGCACAAGACTGGAGGCACCCACCAGAGGCGCCCACCAGAGGTGCCTGACAGAGGCCCGTGACTGGAGGTGCCTACAAGAGGCCTGAGACCAGAGGTGCCCACCACAGGCCTGAGGCAGGAGGAGTGTTACAAACTGCTATTTGTGACTGGCCCTTTAAATGGAAGGTTGCCCTGCTTCCCTGGATTTTGGAGAAGCCTATTTGCCAGCCTCCTTCCTCATGACTATGGCCCCTGGAAGATTGTGCCCCTGAGAGTATATTGACTTTTGTGGGGTGTGTGTGGCCCTTTGGGAAACGTCTGGGGACATATTGTGACTCTGGTGAACAATGCCCCCTTTAAGACTATGTCCCCAGACCTGTGAAATGACTTGTCCCTGGCTTTCTCCCACTTGGTTCAGTTTCATTGTGTGCCATTAAGAGTTAAATTTTGTTCAGCTTCAAGAAACCTATTCTACATACAAGTCTGCTGGGATTAGCTCTAATTAGGTTTAGTGATCAACTTTCCCATTGTCTAATCAGACTAGTATTGATAAGGTGGACTGCATTGTTTTATTGTGTGTAATGTTATCTGCTGAAGTAATGTTGTGGCCTGTCAAAGGGAGTGTCTCTCTATCTAATATCAAATGTGTGATGGGGGATTTTATGCCTCCCCCTGAGAGTGTCCTGTTTGCATGTAACCTCAATAAAAAGGAGGCTGTGTGCTCCAGCACATCAGACCAATTTTCTGTCCCTCTAACTTGCAGCTTTGACTCATGTTTGTAGGGGACAGCTTCAGCTAATATCACTACAGGGATTGCTGACTATGGTGCTGATGATTCTTTGGTGAGCGCTAGGAGCATCCTTTTCTACGGTCCAACTTCCAGCCAGCCTGGAGGCAACCGTAACATTTGGCGGCAGCGGTGGGATTGGCGTCCTAGCGCAAGGAGCAGCACCACAACAGCACTGGTATCGTAGGAGAGTAATTGAGGGCAACGCTAGCCACTGCGCAGCGTCCCTACCTACAGCAGCATGGAGCTGACAAGATACTGGTCAGAACCATGTGAAGAGCACCTCAACCGGATCCGTCGCTATGAGGGCGTGGATTTCGTTCCAGAGGTAAAGAGGCGGCTAGTCCGATATGGTCCAGACCCTGCGCAGGAGGTAGTCAGTCGCATCATCCGGGAATTGGATACGGAGAACAAAGCGGCACGAGCCTTTGAGCGCCAACTGTGGAGTTTGAGGGTATGGACACCTGGTCTCTCTCCCCAGCCGCAGCATGTTCCACAGGGAGAGGAGAGCAGCGACCTCCCTCCCCAGCGGCAGTATACTGTGCAGAGGGAAGAGACAACCGGTCTCCTTCCCCAACCCCAACCAGTGATACCAGAGGCAGCAGGCCTCATAGACTGGTCCTGGGAGGACCCCCAGCAGGCAGGTGGAGATGGGACCGCAGTCTCTCTACCGGCCCTACAGGGATGCTGGGCAGGCGGCCCAGATCCCCAGCGACAGACCCAGCTACAGGGAGGGGAGAGCATCGACCTCCCTCCCCAGCCGGAGTGTGCCTTCCAGGGAGAGGAGACAACCGGTCTCTCTCCCCAGCCGCAGCATGTTCCACAGGAAGAGGAGAGCATCGACCTCCCTTCCCAACGGCCGCCGGAGTATCAGGAGGAGGAGGTAAGCCAATCTCCCCCTCCCCAGCTAACTCCTAACTTGGGCCCAGGGTTAACAGTGGAGATGTTAACCCCCACTGACCCCCACGTTCCCTTTGCCACCGGGCAGGACTATGCCCCAATTCCCCCAGCAGAAGAGCTGGCATCAGAACAGAGCGCTGCTGGCCTCTGCCCTACAGACCCCCTTGTTACAGGACTGGCCTGCAAACCCCCCACCCCAGCAGAAGCGCTGGCACCAGGGCAGAGTGCCGCTGGCCTCTGCCCCCCAAGTACCATCAGCTATTTGCACAGCTGCGCCAGGAAGGCAGAGGATGCTACACTTTCATCCTATAACCTGGAACCTACAGGCCAGTGCTACTTGTTGTGGGGGGGCTGCTTTGCTGCTAGTGTTTATTTGTGGGTGGGTTGCGAGACTAACTTAGGCACTGACCGACAGAAGGTCAGGTGCCTTGTTAGTCTCCCTCCAAAAGGGGAGATATGTTACAAACTGCTATTTGTGACTGGCCCTTTAAATGGAAGGTTGCCCTGCTTCCCTGGATTTTGGAGAAGCCTATTTGCCAGCCTCCTTCCTCATGACTATGGCCCCTGGAAGATTGTGCCCCTGAGAGTATATTGACTTTTGTGGGGTGTGTGTGGCCCTTTGGGAAACGTCTGGGGACATATTGTGACTCTGGTGAACAATGCCCCCTTTAAGACTATGTCCCCAGACCTGTGAAATGACTTGTCCCTGGCTTTCTCCCACTTGGTTCAGTTTCATTGTGTGCCATTAAGAGTTAAATTTTGTTCAGCTTCAAGAAACCTATTCTACATACAAGTCTGCTGGGATTAGCTCTAATTAGGTTTAGTGATCAACTTTCCCATTGTCTAATCAGACTAGTATTGATAAGGTGGACTGCATTGTTTTATTGTGTGTAATGTTATCTGCTGAAGTAATGTTGTGGCCTGTCAAAGGGAGTGTCTCTCTATCTAATATCAAATGTGTGATGGGGGATTTTATGCCTCCCCCTGAGAGTGTCCTGTTTGCATGTAACCTCAATAAAAAGGAGGCTGTGTGCTCCAGCACATCAGACCTATTTTCTGTCCCTCTAACTTGCAGCTTTGACTCATGTTTGTAGGGGACAGCTTCAGCTAATATCACTACAGGGATTGCTGACTATGGTGCTGATGATTCTTTGGTGAGCGCTAGGAGCATCCTTTTCTACGGTCCAACTTCCAGCCAGCCTGGAGGCAACCGTAACAAGGAGCCCACCAGAGGCCCAAGGCAGGAGGCTTCTACTAGAGGCCCGAGAATGGAGGCGCCCACCAAAGGCCAGAGACCAGAGATGCCCACCAGAGGCCCGAAATCAAAGGCGCCCAACAGAGGCACGAGGCACCCACCAGAGGCCTGAGGCAGGAGGTGCCCAACAGAGGCCCGAGGTGCCCACCAGAGGTCCGAGGCAGGAGGCAGCCAACAGAGGCCCAAGCCACCCACCAAAGGCTGGAGGTGCCCACCAGAGGTCGGAGACCGGAGGCGCCCACCAGAGGCCCGCACCCAGAGGCGTTAACCAGAGGCCTGAGACTAAAGTTGCCCACCAGAGGCTTGAGACAAGAGGCACCCACTAGAGGCCCGAGCCCAGAGGTGCCTGACAGAGGCCTGAGGCACCCACCAGAGGTCCGAGGCAGGAGGTAGCCAACAGAGGCCCAAGCCACCCACCAAAGGCTGGAGGCACCCACCAGAGGTCAGAGACTGGAGGCGCCCACCAGAGGCCCGCACCCAGATGCACCCACCAGAGGCCCGAGACTGAAGATGCCCACCATAGGCTTGAGGCAGGAGGCACCCACTAGAAGCCCAAGCCCAGAGGTGCCCGACAGAGGCCCATGACTGGAGGTGCCTACCAGAGGCCTGAGACCAGAGGTGCCTGCCACAGACCAGAAACCAGAGGCACCCACCAGAGGCTCGAGTCAGTAGGTGATCACCAGAGGCCCGAGGTGCCCACCAGAGGCCCGAGTCCGGAGGTGCCCACCAGAGGCCCAATACCGGAGGCTCCCACCAGAGGCCTGGAGGCCTGGGACCGGAGGTGCCCACCAGAGGCTCAATGCAGGAGGTGCCCACCAGAGGCCTAAGGTGCCCACCAGAGGCCTAAGGTGCCCACCAGAGGCCAATGACTAGAGGCACCCACCAGAGGCCCGAGAACAGAGGTGCCCACCAGAAGTCAGAGGCACCCAACAGAGGCCCAAGGCAGGAGGCACCAACCAGAGGCCTGAGGTGCCCACCAGATCCCTGAGGGAGGAGGTTCCCACCAGAGGCCCACGCCAAGATGTGCCAACCAGAGGCCCAAGGCATCCACCAGAGGCCCGAGAACGTAGGTGCCCATCAGAGGCCCAAAATTGGAGGTGCCCACCAGATGCCCGAGGCAGGAGGCGCCCACCAGAGGCACGAGATACGTACCAGAAGCCAGAGACCAGAGGAAAGCTCATAATCTTATTCGTCGTATTGAAACCTACATTTGTTTGTATTTGTATTTGTTTGTATTTAAAGTTGAGGTGTTTACATGAGTATTGAATTATAGTTATGGCACGATGAGTGGACAATGGAACAGTTTTTCATCTTGAGCCCATTTCATATTTATTTTCTGGTCCTACTTTTGGTAATCTGCCTTGTTTAACGGAGAATGTGGATGGAAGGAGGAGGAGGTGGAGGGGCTTTCTGCCCGACTTCACTTTTAGAGTGGAATCAGGTAGAAAGCCCATAATCTAATTCGGCATATTGGGAGCGAAATTGGGAGCCAAATTTGGGATAAAAAAAGAGGCAGGGTACTGAAAAGTAGGTTCCGTGACAGTGTCCTTAAATGCAACCTGGCACAAAATGTGTATCTTACATTATGGCCATACACACACCTAGATTTAGAATTCTGTGTCAGCCTTAAAAAGCAGCGTTAAGGGGTCCTAATGCTGCTTTTTAACGCCCGCTGGTATTACGAGTCAGACAGGAAAGGGTCTACCGCTCACTTTTCTTCCGCGACTTTTGGCTACCGCAAATCCTCTTACATCAATTGCGTATCCTATCTTTTTAATGGGATTTGCCTAACGCTGGTATTACGAGTCTTGGAAGAAGTGACCAGTACAGCCTCTACCGCCAAGATGGCGGAACATAAAGCTCTTAACTACATTGCTACAAAGTGCACTAACACCCATAAACTACCTATGAACCCCTAAACCGAGGCCCCCCCACATCGCAAACACTAAAATAAAATTATTTAACGCCTAATCTGCCGACCGGACGCCGCCTCCACCTACATTATACCTATGAACCCCTAATTATAACAGGAAACGTATACTCCTCTGGAAGTGCCTATGACAGTGGAGAGGTGGTGGCAAGAGAACTGAATTGTACTGGTATAAATATTGCTGACAACCTCACTATCGTTAATAGCTGTGATTATAAGAACTGGAGCACAGCAGAGATCTATGTGGAATTTTCCAAGACTGTGTAATATATCATTGCTAATCTGCTTAAAGACAGCTCTGATCAATGTGATCAAGTACAGGAGTTACTGCCAAGGTTTCAAGTATTAGTGTTTAGGAGATTGGAAAAGGAGCATTATATTGTATCTACTTCGATATTTTTAACTTGCTTTTTTATAGATGTTTTTAATTGGTTTAGAATTTTTGATATAATATTTACTGGAGACAACTGTGTATAAGACATTGAGTGGTGAATGGAAGTTTTGGGCCATATTGAATGAATGGTTGTTTTAATAACATATACGTATCTGAGAGACTTGTTTGATAAAAATTTTGTAACAAACTTTTTCTGCATCTAGAATATTAATTCATAAAGGGTATTAATTATAAGAATTAGTTTAAAGGGATAGAATTAAGGCGACATAGCGATTAAATATTTTTATATACATAAGATTTCACAGGGAACTATATTTATTAACCCACAGCTTATTTTAGCGCTATCTAAACTCTTTAACTGTATAGCCCCTAACATCGCCGATACCTATATTATATTTATTAACCCCTAATCTGTCCCCCCCAACGTCGCCGCCACCTACCTACACTTATTAACCCCTAATCTGCTGACCGGACATCGCCGCCACTATAATAAATGTATTAACCCCTAAACTGCCGCACTCCCGCCACACAAACACTATAATAAATTTTATTAACCCCTAATCTGCCCTCCCTAACATCGCCGCCATTTACCTACAATTATTAACCCCTAATCTCCCACCCCCAACATCGCTGCTAATATAATAAAGTTATTAACCCCTAATCCTAAGTCTAACCCTAACACCCCCCTAAGTTAAATATAATTTAAATAAAGCAAACTAAAATTACTATAATTAAATAAATTAATCCTATTTAAAACTAAATACTTACCTATAAAATAAACCCTAATATAGCTACAATATAACTAATAGTTACATTGTAGCTATTTTAGGATTAATATTTATTTTACAGGCAACTTTGTATTTATTTTAACTAGGTAAAATAGCTATTAAATAGTTATTAACTATTTAATAGCTACCTAGTTAAAATAATTACAAAATTACCTGTAAAATAAATCCTAACCTAAGTTACAAATACACCTAACACTACACTATCAATAAATTAATTAAATAAATTACCTACAATTATATAAAATACAATTAAATAAACTAAACTATAATACAAAAAAACAAACACTAAATTACAAAAAATAAAAAAATATTACAAGAATTTTAATCTAATTACACCTAATCTAAGCCCCCTAATAAAATAAAAAAGCCACCCAAAATAATAAAATTCCCTACCCTAAACTAAATTACAAAGTAATCAGCTCTTTTACCAGCCCTTAAAAGTAATCAGCTCTTTTACCTGTAAAAAAAATACAATCCCCCCCAACATTACAAAGACCTAACACTACCCCCCTGAAGATCACCCTACCTTGAGCCGTCTTCAGCCAGCCGGCCACCGATGGGACAAAAGAGGACATCCGGACTGGCAGAAGTCTTCATCCTATCCGGGCAGAAGAGGACATCCAGACCGGCAGACATCTTCATCCAGGCGGCATCTTCTATCTTCATCCTCCCGGAGCGGAGTGGAGCCATCTTCTATCCAGCCGACGCGGAGCCATCCTCTTCTTCCGATGTCCTAAGGCCGAATGAAGGGTCCTTTAAATTATGTCATTCAAGATGGCGTCCCTCGAATTCCGATTGGCTGATAGGATTTTATCAGCCAATCGGAATTAAGGTAGGAAAAATCTGATTGGTTGATTTAAACAGCCAATCGGATTGAAGTTCAATCCGATTGTCTGATTGGATGAGCCAATAGACTCACATTCTATTGGCTCATCCAATCAGCCAATCGATTGAACTTCAATCCGATTGGCTGATTAAATCAACCAATCGGATTTTTCCTACCTTAATTCCGATTGGCTGATAAAATCCTATCAGCCAATCGGAATTCGAGGGACACCATCTTGGATGACGTCATTTAAAGGAACCTTCATTCGACCTTAGAACATCAGAAGAAGAGGATGGCTCCGCGTCGGCTGGATACAAGATGGCTCTGCTCCGGATGGATGAAGATAGAAGATGCCGCCTGGATGAAGATGTCTGCCGGTCTGGAAGTCCTCTTTTGTCCCATCGGTGGCCGGCTGGCTGAAGACGGCTCAAGGTAGGGTGATCTTCAGAGGGGGTAGTGTTAGGTTTTTTTAAGGGGGGATCGGGTGGGTTTTAGAGTAGGGGTGTGAGGGTGGTGAGTTGTAATGTTGGGGGGGATTGTATTTTTTTTTACAGGTAAAAGAGCTGATTACTTTGGGGCAATGCCCTGCAAAAAGCCCTTTTAAGGGCTGGTAAAAGAGCTGATTACTTTGTAATTTAGTTTAGGGTAGGGCATTTTATTATTTTGGGGGGCTTTTTTATTTTATTAAGGGGCTTAGATTAGGTGTAATTATTTTTTGTAATTTAGTGTTTTTTTGTATTATAGTTTAGTTTATTTAATTGTATTTATTTTAGATAATTGTAGTTAATTTATTTAATTAATTTATTCATAGTGTAGTGTTAGGTGTATTTGTAACTTAGGTTAGGATTTATTTTACAGGTAATTTTGTAATTATTTGAACTAGGTAGCTCTTAAATAGATAATAACTAATAGCTATTGTACCTAGTTAAAATAAATACAAAATTGCCTGTAAAATAAATATTAATCCTAAAATAGCTACAATGTAACTATTAGTTATATTGTAGCTATATTAGGGTTTATTTTATTGGTAAAGGATTAATTTATTTAATTATAGTAATTTTAGTTTGTTTTATTTAAATTATATTTAACTTAGGGGGGTGTTAGGGTTAGGGTTAGACTTAGGTTTAGGGGTTAATAACTTTATTATAGTAGTGGCGACGTTGAGGGCGGGAGATTAGGGGTTAATAATTGTAGGTAGTTGGCGGCGACATTGGGGAGGGCAGATTAGGGGTTAATAAAATTTATTATATTGTTTGCGAGGTGGGATTGCGGCGGTTTAGGGGTTAATACATTTATTATAATGGCGGCGATGTCGGGTCGGCAGATTAGGGGTTAATAAGTGTAGGTAGGTGGCGGTGACGTTGGGGGGACAGATTAGGGGTTAATAATATAATGTAGGTGTCAGCGATAGCGGGGGCAGCAGATTAGGGGTTAATAAGTGTAAGGTTAGGGGTGTTTAGACTCGGGGTTCATGTTAGGGTGTTAGGTGTAGACTTAGAAAGTGTTTTCCCATAGGAAACAATGGGGCTGCGTTAGGAGCTGAACGCTGCTTTTTTGCAGGTGTTAGGGTTTTTTTCAGCCAGCTCAGCCCCATTGTATCCTATGGGGATATCGTGCACAAGCACGTTTTTCCAGCTTACCGCTACCGTAAGCAACGCTGGTATTGAGGGTTGAAGTGGAGCTAAATTTGGCTCAACGCTCACTTTTCTGAGGCTAACGCAGCCATTCAAAAAACTTGTAATACCAGCGTTGTTTAAAGGGTGCGCTGGAAAAAAAAGGCTCATTAGCACCACAGGTCTTTATCGACAAAACTCCAAATCTAGGCGACAGTGTTTGTATTTAAAGTTGATGTGTTTACATGAGTACTGAATTATAGTAATAGTATGAAGATGGTAGCGAACAGTATGAAGAAGTTATATAAAGTGGTAGATAGTTTGAAGAATTATTTGTGGATGAATGTGTTTCACACTCGGATGAGCGATTTCAGTGGTATGGAGCTTATGCAAGGTGGTGGCAGGCTAAGGACTGTCTGGAATACTGAAAGGGGCAAGCGGTATGTGCTGCTTTCTGGAATTACCCCTAATAGGCATGCTTAAGTAACAGACAAGCAAGTTAGTTTATTACACTGGAACAGGAGACTTGGAGGCTGGAAGCAGGATAAGTAAGCAGGTGTGAACACACCAGAACTGGCGTCTGAGGTAATGCCCACGGTAAGACCAGGAACAGGAATGCAAACTTAGGCTGAAAGCAGGAGGCGTCCACCGGAGGCCCGACACCGGAGTCGCCCACCAGAGGCCTGAGGCAGGAGGAGCCAACCAGAGGCCTAAGACCGGATGCGCCTACCAGAGGCCCGAGGCAGGGGGTGCCCACCAGAGGCCCGAGGCAGGAGGCACCCACCAGAGTCCCAAGGCAGGAGGCGCCCACCAGAGGTCCGAGGCAGGAGGCGCACAACAGAGGCCCGAGGCACCCATCAAAGGCTGGAAGCAGGAGACGCTCACTAGAGGTCTGAGACCGAAGGTTCCCACCAAAGGATCGAGGCAGGAGGCACCCACCAGAGGCCCATGGTAGGTATAGGAACAGGAGGGCAAACTTAGACTGAAGACAGGAGACACCCACCGGAGGCCTGAGGCCATAAGCGCCCACCGGAGGCCTGAGACCGGGATGCCCGCCAGAGGCTTGAGACCGGAGGCGCTCACAAGTTGTCTGTGACAGGAGGCATCCACTAGAGGCCGAAGGCTGGAGGCACCCACCAGAGGATGAAGGCCGGAGGCACCCCCCAGAGGTGCCCACCAGAGGCCAAAGGCTGGAGGAGCCCACCATTGGCCCGAGGCAAGAGGTGCCCACCAGAGGCCCTATACTCGAGGCGCCCACCAGAGGCCCAAGACTCGAGGCACCCACCAGAGGCCCAAGGCTGGAGGTGCCCAACAGAGGCCCGAGGTTCCCACATAAGTCCGAGGCAGGAGGCGCCCACCAGATCCCCAAGACCGAACTCACCAAACAGAGGCCCAAGGCAGGAGGCACCCACCAGAGGTCAGACACGGGAGGCACCCACTAGAGGCCCAAACCAGAGGCGCCCACCAGAGGCCCGACACCAGAGGTGTCCACCAGAGGTCTAAGACTGGAGGCACGCACCAGAGGCCCGAACCCGGAGGTGCCTGACAGAGGCCCATGACCAGAGGTGCCTGCCAGAGGCCCAAGACCAGAGGTGCATGACAGAGACCCGAGGCAGGAGGTGCCCACCAGAGACCCGAGGCAGGAGGCTCCTACCAGAGGCTTGAGAACGGAGGCGCCCACCAGAGGCCCAAGACCGGAGGCACCCACCAGAGGCCCGAGATCGAAGGCGCCCAACAGAGGCACAAGACTGGAGGCACCCACCAGAGTCTCGAACCGGAAGTGCCTGCCAGAGGCCCGAGACCAGAGGTGCCTGACAGAGACCCGAGGCAGGAGGTGCCAACCAGAGACCCGAGGCAGGAGGCTCCTACCAGAGGCTTGAGAATGGAGGCGCCCACCAGAGGTCCAAGACCAGAGGCACCCACCAGAGGCCCGAGATCGAAGGAGCCCAACAGAGGCACGAGACTGGAGGCACCCACCAGAGGCTCGAACTGGAGGCGCCCACCAAAGGCCTAAGAACGTAGGCACCCAACAGAGGCCTAAGCCCGAAGGTGCCTGACAGAGGCCCGAGCTCAGAGGTGCCTGACAGAGGCCCATGACCAAAGGTGCCTACCAGAGGCCTGAGACCGGAGGTGCCCACCACAGGCCCGAGGCAGGAGGAGCCCACCAGAAGCTCAAGGCAGGAGGCTTCTACTAAAGGCCCAAGATCAGAGGCGCCCACCAAAGGCCATAGACCGGAGGTGCCCACTAGAGGCCCGAAATAGAAGGCGCCCAACAGAGGCACGAGGCAGGAGGCACCCACCAGAGGCCTGAGGCAGGAGGTGCCCAACAGAGGCCCGAGGTGCCCGACAGAGGCCCGAGGTGCCCAGCAGAGGTCCGAGGCAGGAGGCAGCCAACAGAGGCCCAAGCCGCCCACCAAAGGCTGGAGGCGCCCACCAGAGGCCTGCACCCAGAGGCGCCCACCAGAGGCCTGTACCCAGAAGCACCCACCAGAGGCCTGAGACTGAAGGTGGCCACCAGAGACTTGAGGCAGGAGGCACCCACTAGAGGCCCGAGCCCAGAGGTGCCCAACAGAGGCCCGTGACTAGAGGTGCCTACCAGAGGCCTGAGACTAGAGGTGTCTGCCACATACCAGAAACCAGAGGCACCCACCAGAGGCTCGAGTCAGGAGGTGACCACCAGAGGCCTGAGGTGCCCACCAGAAGCCCGAGCCCGGAGGTGCCCACCAGAGGCCCAACACTGGAGGATCCCACCAGAGGCCTGGGACCGGAGGTGCCCACCAGAGGCTCAATGCAGGAGGTGCCCACCAAAGGCCTAAGGTGACCACCAGAGGCCAATGACCGGAGGTGCCCACCAAAGGCCCGTGAACAGAGGTGCCCACCACAGGTCAGAGGCACCGAACAGAGGCCCAAGGCAGGAGGCACCAACCAGAGGCCCAAGGTGCCCACCAGATCCCTGAGGCAGGAGTTTCCCACCAGAGGCCCACGCCAAGATGTGCTGACCAGAGGCCCAAGGCACCCACCAGAGGCCCGAGAACGTAGGTGCCCACCAGAGGCCCAAAATTGGAGGTGCCCACCAGATGCCCGAGGCAGGAGGCACCCACCAGAGGCACGAGGTACGTACCAGAAGCCCGAGACCAGAGGAAAGCTCATAATCTAATTCATCATATTGAAACCTACATTTGTTTGTATTTGTATTTGTTTGTATTTAAAGTTGAGGTGTTTACATGAGTAGAAAGCCCATAATCTAATTTGGCATATTGGGAGCGAAATTGGGAGCCAAATTTGGGATCAAAAAAGAGGCAGGGTACTGAAAAGTCAGTTCCGTGACAGTGCCCTTAAATGCAACCTGGCACAAAATTTGTATCTTATATTATGACCATACAGAAGTGTTTGTATTTAAAGTTGAGGTGTTTACATGAGTATTGAATTATAGTTATGGTATGATGAGTGGACAATGTAACGGTCTTTCATCTTGAACCCACTTCATATTTGCTTTCCGGCCCTACTTTTGGTAATCTGCCTTGTTTAACGGAGAATGTGGATGGAAGGAGGAGGAGGTGAAGGGGCTTTCTGCCCAACCTCACTTTTAAAGAGTGTCAGGTAGAAAGCCAATAATCTAATTCGACATATTGGGTGCCTAAATTTGGAATAAAAAAAGACAGGCAGAGTACTGAAAAGTAGGTTCCATGAACGTGCCATTAAATACAAACTGGCACTGAATCTATATCTTACATTATGGCCATACAAAGTGTTTGTATTTAAAGTTTACATGAGTACTGAATTATAGTAATAGTATGAAGATGGTAGTAAACAGTATGAAGAAGTTATATAAAGTGGTAGATAGTTTGAAGAATTATTTGTGGATGAATGTGTGTCACACTCGGATGAACAGTTTCAGTGGTATGGAGCTTATGCAAGGTGGTGGCAGGCTAAGGACTGTCTGGAATACTGAAAGGGGCAAGCGGTATGTGCTGCTTTCTGGAATTACCCCTATTAGGCATTCTTAAGTAACAGACAAGCAAGTTAGTTTATTACACTGGAACAGGAGACTTGGAGGCTGGAAGCAGGATAGGTAAGCAGGTGTGAACACACCAGAACTGGCATCTGAGGTAATGCCCACAGTAGGACCAGGAACAGGAGTGCAAATTTAGACTGAAGACAGGAGACACCCACGGGAGGCCCGGGGCCATAAGCACCCACCGGAGGCCTGAGACCGGGATGCCCACCAGAGGCTTGACACCGGAGGCACTCAAAATTTGCCCATGACAGGAGACACCCACTAGAGGCCGAAGGCCGGAGGCACCCACCAGAGGCCGAAGGCTGGAGGCACCCCCCAGAGGCGCCCACCAGAGGCCAAAGGCTGGAGGAGCCCACCATTGGCCCGAGGCCAGAGGTGCCGACCAGAGGCCCTAGACTCGAGGTGCCCACCAGAGGCCCAAGACTCGAGGCACCCATCAGAGGCCCGAGACTCGAGGTGCCCACCAGATGCCCAAGGCTGGAGGTGTTCAAAAGAGGCCCAAGGTGCCCACAAAAGTCCGAGGCAGGAGGCGCCCACCAGATCCCCAAGACCAAACTCGCCAAACAGAGGCCCAAGGCAGGAGGCGCCCACCAGAGTTCAGACACGGGAGGCGCCCACTAGAGGCCCAAACAGGAGGCGCCCACCAGAGGCCCGAGACTAGAGGTGTCCACCAGAGGTCTAAGACCGGAGGGGCCAACCAGAGACCCAAGCCCGGAGGTGCCCGACAGAGGCCCATGACCAGAGGTGGCTGCCAGAGGCCCGAGACTGGAAGTGCCCGACAGAGGCCCAAGGCAGGAGGTGCCCACCAGAGACCCGAGGCAGGAGGCTCCTACCAGAGGCTCGAGAACGGAGGCGCCCACCAGAGGCCCAAGACCGGAGGCACCCACCAGAGGCCCGAGATCGGAGGCACCCAACAGAGCCACAAGACTAGAGGCATCAACCAGAGGCTTAAGACCGGATGCACCCAGTAGAGGCCTAAGCCCGGAGTTGCCTGACAGAGGCCCGAACCCAGAGGTGACTGACAGAGGCCCGTGAATAGAGGTGCCTACCAGAGGCCTGAGACCGGAGGTGCCCACCACAGGCCCGAGGCAGGAGGAGCCCACCAGAGGCCCAAGGCAGGTGGCTTCTACTAGAGGCCCGAGAATGGAGGCGCCCACCAAAGGCCAGAGACCGGAGGTGCCCATCAGAGGCCCGAAATCGAAGGCGCCCAACAGAGGCATGAGGCAGGAGGCACCCACCAGAGGCCTGAGGCAGGAGGTGCCCAACAGAGGCCCGAGGTGCCCACCAGAGGTCCAAGGCAGGAGGCAGCCAACAGAGGCCCAAGCCGCCCACCATTGCTAGAGGCGCCCACCAGAGGTCGGAGACTGGAGGCGCCCACCAGAGGCCCGCACCCAGAGGTGCCCACCAGAGGCTCGAGACTGAAGGTGCCTGCCACAGACCAGAAACCAGAGGCACCCACCAGAGGCTCGAGTCAGGAGGTGACCACCAGAGGCCCGAGGTGACCACCAGAGGCCCGAGGTGCCCACCAGAGGCCCGAGCCCGGAGGTGCCCACCAGAGGCCCGAGCCCGGAGGTGCTGACCAGAGGCCTAAGGTGCTCACCAGAGGCCAATGACCAGAGGCGCCCACCAGAGGCCCGAGAACAGAGGTGCCCACCAGAGGTCAGAGGCACCCAACAGAGGCCCAAACAGGAGACACTAACCAAAGGCCCGAGGTGCCCACCAGATCCCTGAGGCAGGAGTTTCCCACCAGAGGCCCACGCCAAGATGTGCCGACCAGAGGCCCAAGGCACCCAACAGAGGCCCGAGAACGTAGGTGCCCACCAGAGGCCCAAAATTGGAGGTGCCCACCAGATGCCCAACGCAGGAGGCACCCACCAGAGGCACGAGGTACGTACCAGAAGCCCGAGACCAGAGGAAAGCTCATAATCTAATTCGTCATATTGAAACCTACATTTGTTTGTATTTGTTTGTATTTAAAGTTGAGGTGTTTACATGAGTATTGAAATATAGTTATGGTATGATGAGTGGACAATGGAACAGTTTTTCATCTTGAGCCCATTTCATATTTATTCTCTGCCCCTACTTTTGGTAATCTGCCTTGTTTAACGGAGAATGTGGATGGCAGGAGGAGGAGGTGAAGGGGCTTTCTGCCCAACTTCACTTTTAGGGTGGAGTCAGGTAGAAAGCCCATAATCTAATTCGGCATATTGGGAGTGAAATTTAGAGCCAAATTTGGGATAAAAAAAGAGGCAGGGTACTGAAAAGTAGGTTCCGTGAGAGTGCCCTTAAATGCAACCTGGCACAAAATGTGTATCTTATATTATGACCATACAGAAGTGTTTGTATTTAAAGTTGAGGTGTTTACATGAGTATTGAATTATAGTTATGGTATGATGAGTGGACAATGTAACGGTCTATCATCTTGAGCCCACTTCATATTTGTTTTCCGGTCCTACTTTTGGTAATCTGCCTTGTTTAACGGAGAATGTGGATGGAAGGAGGAGGAGGTGAAGGGGCTTTCTGCCCGACCTCACTTTTATAGAGCGTCAGGTAGAAAGCCCATAATCTAATTCGGCATATTGGGTGCCTAAATTTGAGATAAAAAAAGAGAGGCAGAGTACTGAAAAGGAGGTTCCATGAACTTGCCCTTAAATACAAACTGGCACTGAATATATATCTTACATTATGGCCATACAAAGTGTTTGTATTTAAAGTTGAGGTGTTTACATGAGTACTGAATTATAGTAATAGTATGAAGATGGTAGCGAACAGTATGAAGAAGTTATATAAAGTGGTAGATAGTTTGAAGAATTATTTGTGTATAAATGTGTGTCACACTCGGATGAGCGGTTTCAGTGGTATGGAGCTTATGCAAGGTGGTGGCAGGTTAAGGACTGTCTGGAATACTGAAAGGGGCAAGCGGTATTTGCTGCTTTCTGGAATTACCCCTATTAGGCATGCTTAAGTAACAGACAAGCAAGTTAGTTTACTACACTGGAACAGGAGACTTGGAGGCTGGAAGCAGGATAGGTAAGCAGGTGTGAACACACCAGAACTGGAGTCTGAGGTAATGCCCACGGTAGGACCAGGAAAAGGAGTGCAAACTTAGGCTGAAAGCAGGAGGCGTCCACCGGAGGCCTGACACCGGAGTCGCCAACCAGAGGCCTAAAACTGGAGGTGCCTACCAGAGACCCGAGGCAGGGGGTGCCCACCAGAGGCCTGAGGTAGGAGGCACCCACCAGAGGCCCAAGGCAGGAGGTGCCCACCAGAGGTCTGAGGCATGAAGTGCCCAACAGATGCCCGAGGCACCCACCAAAGGCCGGAAGCAGGAGGCGCCCACCAAAGGTCCGAGACCCAAGGTTCCCACCAAAGGATCGAGGCAGGAGGCACCCACCAGAGGCCCATGGTAGGTATAGGAACAGGAGTGCAAACTTAGACTAAAGACTGGAGACACCCACCGAAGGCCCGGGGCCATAAGCGTCCACTGGAGGCCTGAGACTGGGATGCCCATCAGAGGCTTGAGACCGGAGGTGCTCACAAGTTGCCCATGACAGGAGGCACCCACTAGAGGCCGAAGGCCGGAGGCACCCACCAGAGGCCGAAGGCTGGAGGCGCCCCCAAGAGGCGCCCACCAGAGACCAAATGCTGGAGGAGCCCACCATTGGCCCGAGGCCAGAGGTGTCCACCAGAGGCCCTAGACTCGAGGCGCCCACCAGTGGCCCGAGACTCGAGGCATCCACTAGAGGCCCAAGACTCAAGGCGCCCACCAGAGGCCCAAGGCTGGAGGTGCCCAACAGAGGCCCAAGGTGCCCACAAAAGTCCGAGGCAGGAGGCACCCACTAGATCCCCAAGACCGAACTTGCCAAACAGAGGCCAGAGGCAGGAGGCACCCACCAGAGGTTGGACACGGGAGGCACACACTAGAGGCCCAAACCGGAGGTGCCCACTTTTAGAGTGGAGTCAGGTAGAAAGCCCATATTCTAATTTGGCATATTGGGAGCAAAATTGGGAGCCAAATTTGGTTAAAAAAGAGGCAGGGTACTGATAAGTAGCTTCAGTGACAGTGCCCTTAAATGCAACCTGGCACAAAATGTGTATCTTATATTATGACCATGCAGAAGTGTTTGTATTTAAAGTTGAGGTGTTTACATGAGTATTGAATTATAGTTATGGTATGATGAGTGGACAATGTAACGGTCTTTCATCTTGAGCCAACTTCATATTTGGTTTCCAGCCCTACTTTTGGTAATCTGCCTTGTTTAACGGAGAATGTGGATGGAAGGAGGAGGAGGTGAAGGGGCTTTCTGCCTGACTTCACTTTTAGAGTGGAGTTAGGTAGAAAGCCCATATTCTAATTTGGCATATTGGGAGCAAAATTGGGAGCCAAATTTGGTTAAAAAAAGAGGCAGGGTACTGATAAGTAGCTTCAGTGACAGTGCCCTTAAATGCAACCTGGCACAAAATGTGTATCTTATATTATGACCATACAGAAGTGTTTGTATTTAAAGTTGAGGTGTTTACATGAGTACTGAATTATAGTAATAGTATGAAGATGGTAGCGAACAGTATGAAGAAGTTATATAAAGTGGTAGATAGTTTGAAGAATTATTTGTGGATGAATGTGTTTCACACTCGGATGAGCGATTTCAGTGGTATGGAGCTTATGCAAGGTGGTGGCAGGCTAAGGACTGTCTGGAATACTGAAAGGGGCAAGCGGTATGTGCTGCTTTCTGGAATTACCCCTAATAGGCATGCTTAAGTAACAGACAAGCAAGTTAGTTTATTACACTGGAACAGGAGACTTGGAGGCTGGAAGCAGGATAAGTAAGCAGGTGTGAACACACCAGAACTGGCGTCTGAGGTAATGCCCACGGTAAGACCAGGAACAGGAATGCAAACTTAGGCTGAAAGCAGGAGGCGTCCACCGGAGGCCCGACACCGGAGTCGCCCACCAGAGGCCTGAGGCAGGAGGAGCCAACCAGAGGCCTAAGACCGGATGCGCCTACCAGAGGCCAGAGGCAGGGGGTGCCCACCAGAGGCCCGAGGCAGGAGGCACCCACCAGAGTCCCAAGGCAGGAGGCGCCCACCAGAGGTCCGAGGCAGGAGGCGCACAACAGAGGCCCGAGGCACCCATCAAAGGCTGGAAGCAGGAGACGCTCACTAGAGGTCTGAGACCGAAGGTTCCCACCAAAGGATCGAGGCAGGAGGCACCCACCAGAGGCCCATGGTAGGTATAGGAACAGGAGGGCAAACTTAGACTGAAGACAGGAGACACCCACCGGAGGCCTGAGGCCATAAGCGCCCACCGGAGGCCTGAGACCGGGATGCCCGCCAGAGGCTTGAGACCGGAGGCGCTCACAAGTTGTCTGTGACAGGAGGCATCCACTAGAGGCCGAAGGCTGGAGGCACCCACCAGAGGATGAAGGCCGGAGGCGCCCCCCAGAGGTGCCCACCAGAGGCCAAAGGCTGGAGGAGCCCACCATTGGCCCGAGGCAAGAGGTGCCCACCAGAGGCCCTATACTCGAGGCGCCCACCAGAGGCCCAAGACTCGAGGCACCCACCAGAGGCCCAAGGCTGGAGGTGCCCAACAGAGGCCCGAGGTTCCCACATAAGTCCGAGGCAGGAGGCGCCCACCAGATCCCCAAGACCGAACTCACCAAACAGAGGCCCAAGGCAGGAGGCACCCACCAGAGGTCAGACACGGGAGGCACCCACTAGAGGCCCAAACCAGAGGCGCCCACCAGAGGCCCGACACCAGAGGTGTCCACCAGAGGTCTAAGACTGGAGGCACGCACCAGAGGCCCGAACCCGGAGGTGCCTGACAGAGGCCCATGACCAGAGGTGCCTGCCAGAGGCCCAAGACCAGAGGTGCATGACAGAGACCCGAGGCAGGAGGTGCCCACCAGAGACCCGAGGCAGGAGGCTCCTACCAGAGGCTTGAGAACGGAGGCGCCCACCAGAGGCCCAAGACCGGAGGCACCCACCAGAGGCCCGAGATCGAAGGCGCCCAACAGAGGCACAAGACTGGAGGCACCCACCAGAGTCTCGAACCGGAAGTGCCTGCCAGAGGCCCGAGACCAGAGGTGCCTGACAGAGACCCGAGGCAGGAGGTGCCAACCAGAGACCCGAGGCAGGAGGCTCCTACCAGAGGCTTGAGAATGGAGGCGCCCACCAGAGGTCCAAGACCGGAGGCACCCACCAGAGGCCCGAGATCGAAGGAGCCCAACAGAGGCATGAGACTGGAGGCACCCACCAGAGGCTCGAACTGGAGGCGCCCACCAAAGGCCTAAGAACGTAGGCACCCAACAGAGGCCTAAGCCCGAAGGTGCCTGACAGAGGCCCGAGCTCAGAGGTGCCTGACAGAGGCCCGTGACCAAAGGTGCCTACCAGAGGCCTGAGACCGGAGGTGCCCACCACAGGCCCGAGGCAGGAGGAGCCCACCAGAAGCTCAAGGCAGGAGGCTTCTACTAAAGGCCCAAGATCAGAGGCGCCCACCAAAGGCCATAGACCGGAGGTGCCCACTAGAGGCCCGAAATAGAAGGCGCCCAACAGAGGCACGAGGCAGGAGGCACCCACCAGAGGCCTGAGGCAGGAGGTGCCCAACAGAGGCCCGAGGTGCCCGACAGAGGCCCGAGGTGCCCAGCAGAGGTCCGAGGCAGGAGGCAGCCAACAGAGGCCCAAGCCGCCCACCAAAGGCTGGAGGCGCCCACCAGAGGCCTGCACCCAGAGGCGCCCACCAGAGGCCTGTACCCAGAAGCACCCACCAGAGGCCTGAGACTGAAGGTGGCCACCAGAGACTTGAGGCAGGAGGCACCCACTAGAGGCCCGAGCCCAGAGGTGCCCAACAGAGGCCCGTGACTAGAGGTGCCTACCAGAGGCCTGAGACTAGAGGTGTCTGCCACATACCAGAAACCAGAGGCACCCACCAGAGGCTCGAGTCAGGAGGTGACCACCAGAGGCCTGAGGTGCCCACCAGAAGCCCGAGCCCGGAGGTGCCCACCAGAGGCCCAACACTGGAGGATCCCACCAGAGGCCTGGGACCGGAGGTGCCCACCAGAGGCTCAATGCAGGAGGTGCCCACCAAAGGCCTAAGGTGACCACCAGAGGCCAATGACCGGAGGTGCCCACCAAAGGCCCGTGAACAGAGGTGCCCACCAGAGGTCAGAGGCACCCAACAGAGGCCCAAGGCAGGAGGCACCAACCAGAGGCCCAAGGTGCCCACCAGATCCCTGAGGCAGGAGTTTCCCACCAGAGGCCCACGCCAAGATGTGCTGACCAGAGGCCCAAGGCACCCACCAGAGGCCCGAGAACGTAGGTGCCCACCAGAGGCCCAAAATTGGAGGTGCCCACCAGATGCCCGAGGCAGGAGGCACCCACCAGAGGCACGAGGTACGTACCAGAAGCCCGAGACCAGAGGAAAGCTCATAATCTAATTCATCATATTGAAACCTACATTTGTTTGTATTTGTATTTGTTTGTATTTAAAGTTGAGGTGTTTACATGAGTAGAAAGCCCATAATCTAATTTGGCATATTGGGAGCGAAATTGGGAGCCAAATTTGGGATCAAAAAAGAGGCAGGGTACTGAAAAGTCAGTTCCGTGACAGTGCCCTTAAATGCAACCTGGCACAAAATGTGTATCTTATATTATGACCATACAGAAGTGTTTGTATTTAAAGTTGAGGTGTTTACATGAGTATTGAATTATAGTTATGGTATGATGAGTGGACAATGTAACGGTCTATCATCTTGAGCCCACTTCATATTTGTTTTCCGGTCCTACTTTTGGTAATCTGCCTTGTTTAACGGAGAATGTGGATGGAAGGAGGAGGAGGTGAAGGGGCTTTCTGCCCGACCTCACTTTTATAGAGCGTCAGGTAGAAAGCCCATAATCTAATTCGGCATATTGGGTGCCTAAATTTGAGATAAAAAAAGAGAGGCAGAGTACTGAAAAGGAGGTTCCATGAACTTGCCCTTAAATACAAACTGGCACTGAATATATATCTTACATTATGGCCATACAAAGTGTTTGTATTTAAAGTTGAGGTGTTTACATGAGTACTGAATTATAGTAATAGTATGAAGATGGTAGCGAACAGTATGAAGAAGTTATATAAAGTGGTAGATAGTTTGAAGAATTATTTGTGTATAAATGTGTGTCACACTCGGATGAGCGGTTTCAGTGGTATGGAGCTTATGCAAGGTGGTGGCAGGTTAAGGACTGTCTGGAATACTGAAAGGGGCAAGCGGTATTTGCTGCTTTCTGGAATTACCCCTATTAGGCATGCTTAAGTAACAGACAAGCAAGTTAGTTTACTACACTGGAACAGGAG
Source organism: Bombina bombina (assembly GCF_027579735.1). Classification (NCBI taxonomy): domain Eukaryota; kingdom Metazoa; phylum Chordata; class Amphibia; order Anura; family Bombinatoridae; genus Bombina; species Bombina bombina. The sequence goes on from NC_069501.1 coordinate 647,646,202, forward strand.
ACTTGGAGGCTGGAAGCAGGATAGGTAAGCAGGTGTGAACACACCAGAACTGGAGTCTGAGGTAATGCCCACGGTAGGACCAGGAAAAGGAGTGCAAACTTAGGCTGAAAGCAGGAGGCGTCCACCGGAGGCCTGACACCGGAGTCGCCAACCAGAGGCCTAAAACTGGAGGTGCCTACCAGAGACCCGAGGCAGGGGGTGCCCACCAGAGGCCTGAGGTAGGAGGCACCCACCAGAGGCCCAAGGCAGGAGGTGCCCACCAGAGGTCTGAGGCATGAAGTGCCCAACAGATGCCCGAGGCACCCACCAAAGGCCGGAAGCAGGAGGCGCCCACCAAAGGTCCGAGACCCAAGGTTCCCACCAAAGGATCGAGGCAGGAGGCACCCACCAGAGGCCCATGGTAGGTATAGGAACAGGAGTGCAAACTTAGACTAAAGACTGGAGACACCCACCGAAGGCCCGGGGCCATAAGCGTCCACTGGAGGCCTGAGACTGGGATGCCCATCAGAGGCTTGAGACCGGAGGTGCTCACAAGTTGCCCATGACAGGAGGCACCCACTAGAGGCCGAAGGCCGGAGGCACCCACCAGAGGCCGAAGGCTGGAGGCGCCCCCAAGAGGCGCCCACCAGAGACCAAATGCTGGAGGAGCCCACCATTGGCCCGAGGCCAGAGGTGTCCACCAGAGGCCCTAGACTCGAGGCGCCCACCAGTGGCCCGAGACTCGAGGCACCCACTAGAGGCCCAAGACTCAAGGCGCCCACCAGAGGCCCAAGGCTGGAGGTGCCCAACAGAGGCCCAAGGTGCCCACAAAAGTCCGAGGCAGGAGGCACCCACTAGATCCCCAAGACCGAACTTGCCAAACAGAGGCCAGAGGCAGGAGGCACCCACCAGAGGTTGGACACGGGAGGCACACACTAGAGGCCCAAACCGGAGGTGCCCACTTTTAGAGTGGAGTCAGGTAGAAAGCCCATATTCTAATTTGGCATATTGGGAGCAAAATTGGGAGCCAAATTTGGTTAAAAAAGAGGCAGGGTACTGATAAGTAGTGTTACGGTTACCCTTAGTCTCGCTGAGAGATGGACCGCTTAGTAGCCTGGATCCCTATTGCTAAAGAGGGGAGAAGCTGCTTTCCATAGTATTCTATATGAGTCTCGCAAATATAGAATAATCTCCCTTAGCTGCAGTACAGCTAGGATACCCTTCTGCCCACAAGAACGAGTCAACGCTGCGATTGAGGGTCAAACAAGAACTCAGGACTGGGATGCCCAGCCTGCTTTTTATTAAGGTTACATGCACACAGGGCACTCCCAGGGGAGAGGGGGGGAAGCACAAAATCCCCCATCACACATTTAGATAGAGAGCACTGTCCTTTGACAGGCCACAATAGGATTACAGTACTTAAGATAACAAGTTTACAAGTTCATCTTATCAATTAGCAGTCTGGCTCCAGAGGTGATTAGACAATAGTTTCTAAAAGCTGAAAAAAAAGAGTTAACTCTTTATGAAATGATACTTGTTACGGTTTTCTTGGAGCCCTTCTTAGGCGCTGGCTTGCTGGTTCAGGCATTGCTGCTGGGAAATAAGCTCTTCACAACAAAATAACTAATGCTTCTGTAACAGTGCTCCCTTTCTGTGGAACACTCTGGCAGACACTGTCTGACCCCTTTTCGGGGCAGACTAAGGCTGTCCAGACCGCTGGTTATGTGGGGCTGAGGTCGGTTTGTCTGGACAACCCGTCGGCGTTGCCATTCTGTTTCCCAGGTCTGTAAGTAATGGTGAAATTGAAGGGTTGCAACGATAAGCTCCAACGTAAAAGCCTGCCGTTATCTCCAGAGACCCGGTTCAGCCACACCAACGGGTTATGGTCGGTGACCAGAGTGAACTCCTGACCATATAAATAGGGAGTCAATTTCTTTAATGCCCACACCAAAGCCAAACACTCCTTTTCGACCGCTGCATAGCTGACTTCGCGGGGCAGGAGCTTCCGGCTGATGTAGGCAACTGGATGCTCCCCTCCATCTTCGCCTACTTGGCTGAGGACGGCTCCCAGCCCGAACATGGAAGCATCTGTATGGACGATAAAACGTTTGTTAAGGGCTGGGGCCGCCAAGACAGGAGCGTTAATTAGAGCATTTTTGAGAGCCTGGAAAGCCGTTTCACAGTGGGGAGACCACAGGACCTGTCGAGGTAAGTTCTTCTTGGTCAAGTCAGTCAGGGGTTTGGCAAGTGTGCTGTAGTCTGGTACGAACCGTCTATAGTACCCTGCCGTGCCCAGGAAGGCTAGGACCTGAGTCTTAGTGATGGGGGTGGGCCAATTGGCGACAGCTTCTATTTTGGCCGGCTCTGGTCGCTGCTTTCCACACCCCACCCGGTGACCCAGGTACTGTACCTCGGCCATCCCAAAGTGGCATTTTTCTGGCTTCAGAGTCAGGCCAGCAGCCCGGATCTGATCCAGAACCATTCCCACATGAGCTAAGTGGTCCTCCCAGGACTCACTGTGGATCGCTATGTCGTCCAGGTAGGCGCAAGCAAAACTCTGGAAGCCATCCAGGAGCCTATCCACCAAGCGCTGGAATGTAGCTGGGGCATTCTTCATCCCAAACGGCATTACCCGAAACTGATATAAGCCGAATGGGGTGACGAATGCCGACTTGGGGATAGCCTCCGGGGCCAGGGGAATCTGCCAGTAACCTTTGCAGAGGTCAATAGTGGTCAGGTAATTTCCCCTGGCTATACGATCGAGTAGCTCGTCTACCCTGGGCATAGGGTAAGCGTCCGTCACGGTATTTTCATTGAGCCTCCGATAGTCTACGCAGAACCGGGTGGTCCCATCTTTCTTGGGCACCAAGACAACTGGGGAGGCCCAGGGACTATCGGAGGGCTCAATTACCCTGAGCTGGAGCATCTCATCGATCTCCTTCTTCATTCCTGTCCTAACTGCTTCAGGGATTCGGTACGGAGCCTGGCGCAAGGGAGCTTGTCCCGGAGTATCTACCTGGTGGGTGGTTAAAGTAGTGTACCCTGGCTTCGGGGAGAAGGTGAGGTGTTTGGACTGGAGGAGTTGGTTGAGCTGCTCCCTTTCAGTGGGGCTAAGTCGGTCCCCTATCTGAACCTACGCCACTATACCTGTGGGGAGGCTCTTTTCTAATAGGTCTGGAATGGGTAAACTGTCGGGGTCTTCCTGAGGGGAACAACATACGGCCGTCACGTTCTCTGGTCGCTCTAAATATTCCTTGAGCATGTTTACATGGAATGTCTTTCTAAGATTGTTGTCGTGGCAGCTAGCTATCACATAAGTGGTGTCTCCCCTTTTCTCTACGATCTGGTAGGGACCCTGCCAGGACGCCTGCAATTTGTCTGTCTTCACCGGCTTAAGTACTAACACCTTTTGTCCTATGGTGAAGATTCTCTTTCGGGCCCCCCGATCGTACCATACTTTCTGTCTTCTCTGGGCCAACTGGAGATTAGCCCGCACGGATTTGGCTAATTGCTCCATTCGGTCCCTGAGTTCCAGCACGTATGGCACAATTGGGACACCGTCAGCCTCCATCTCTCCCTCCCAGTGCTCCCGGATCAGGTTTAGGGGTCCCCGTACCTTTCTTCCGTAGAGCAACTCGAAGGGAGAGAACCCTGTCGTTTCCTGGGGCACCTCCCGATAAGCAAATAGGAGGTGCGGCAGGAAGCGTTCCCAGTCTCGGTATTCCTGAGTGAACGTCTTGAGCATTTGCTTGAGGGTCCCATTGAACCTCTCACACAGCCCATTCATCTGGGGGTGGTATGGGGAGCTCAGGAGGGACTTAATTTTGCAAACCTGCCAGAGTTGTTGGGTCAATTCAGCCGTAAATTGGGTGCCTCGGTCGGATAGGATTTCTTTTGGAAATCCTACCCGGGAGAACACCTGTACTAGTGCATTCGCTACCGTATCCGCTTGTATGTTGGATAGGGCGACAGCCTCTGGGTACCTGGTAGCGTAGTCCACTACGGTAAGAATGTATCGCTTACCGGAGGGACTAGGGGTAGCCAGTGGTCCCACTAGGTCAATAGCAACCCGGCTGAAGGGTTCCTCTACAATGGGCATATTTACTAGCTGGGCTTTAGGGTGATCGCCTCGCCTTCCTATTCGTTGACACACATCGCAGGTGTTACAGTAAGTTCTAACGTCAGCGTGCACCCCTGGCCAAAAGAACGTGTGAGTAATGCGGTGTAGGGTACGGGTAACGGCTAGGTGGCCTGCTAAGGGGATGTCGTGGCCTATTTTGAGGATTTCTTGACGGTATTTGTGGGGCACTACCAGCTGTCGCCTACACTGTCCCCTTTTCTCTGTCCAGCGGTATAGTTTCCCTTTTTCCCATAAGAATGTTTCGTTATCTGCCCCGCCCCCTCCGGTCTCTGCTCGTTCCCGGTACTTTTGTAAGGTCGGGTCAGTCTTAGACTCTGCCTCGAAAGCATCTGGGGTGTCCCAGGGTATGGGGCCTAACCTGTCAGGCAAGGTCGGGGTAGGTCTTACCTGTGTCTCCCGCACTGGTGAGAGCTCTCGCTCCGTCCGGGCTTGGGCCCGTGTAGTCACTGGGTCCGCCTCGTTGTTGCATACTGGAGCATAGGCAGAAGTCATGGGGCCCAAATCGTTGCCCAGTAGTACTTCGGCAGGTAAATTATCCATTAGGCCCACGTTCACAGCCCCCTTTCCCGCTCCCCAATCAAGATGCACTTTAGCTGTTGGAATTTTGTACACATCCCCCCCCGCCACTCTAACGGCCACAGTCTGTCCGGATCGCTTGTGCTCTGGCACCAAATGACTCTGTACCAGCGTGATAGTAGCCCCTGTGTCTCGCAATCCCTCGGTAGATCGCCCCTCGAGCCATACCCTCTGCCGATGGTGCTGGCGGTTATCTGAGGCAGCATATACAGGGTCTGCCTCGTGAAGCGGCCCCACATATCCCTCCATAGGGGCCTCTTGGTTAACACAGAGGGCCCGGGCCGGACGATAGGACCCAGAGGGGTAATTGTAATTCCTGGGTGTCTGGTGCGTATTAAGGGGGCAGCTAGCCATGAAATGCCCTCGTTGCTTGCATCGGTGGCAAGTCGGTCTGGGACGCTCAGAGCTGTTATTGGGTGGTCCTGAGTGTCGGACGGGCCCTGTGGGCACCGGGGCTCGGAATTCAGCACGAGGGGGTGCACGGTAAACCTCTCTGGGTTCGACCCGTGCTGGAGCTCGGTAGTTCATGGGTTCGTGAAGACGGGAGTCATAATGTTCATCGGCCAATTTGGCTGCTTCTTCTAAGGTAGAAGGCCGCCTGTCTCGCAGCCATTCCTTCCCTTGCTGTTCCATGCCATTATAAAAATGTTCTAAGAGAAACAATTGTAAAATTTCCTCCCCAGTCACCGCTTTACTTCCGCTCAGCCAGTGATTTGCCGCTCTCCGCATTCGGTGCGCCCATTCCATATGGGTATCGTTAGGCTTCTTTTCCGTGCCCCGAAACTGTCGGCGATACGTGTCCGGAGTTACAGCGTACCGTCGCAACAGTGTCTCCTTAACTAGCTCATACTGTGTCACTTCCTCAGCACCCAGAGTACGAAAGGCTTCCAGGGCTCGCCCGGATAGTTTCCCAGACAATATCGTGGGCCACTCTCTGTTGGGAATCTGGTGCAGGGCACATTGCCTTTCGAAGTCCGCCAAATATTCATCAATCCCTGTCTCGCTCTCTAGGAAGGGTCGAAATGCCGCATAGGGTATCTTGGGCCTCCCAGCATTTTCGACAGGGATGATTACCTGCGGGGCTTCAGCATTGCGGTGTGCGTTCGCTAGGTTGAGTTCATGGGCTCGAGTCTCTCGTATATCCTCGTCCGCCTCCGCCATCAACTGCTGTACCAATTCCATGGAGGGGTTCGGCCCGTATAATGAGAGCCTTTCCCGAACAATCCTGGTTTTTTCGTCACTAATCGTGGTCGGTGTTTCCGCCATTATGAAGCTCTGATCCAGTTCGGTCAATTCTGCGATCAGCTCTCTCCTCGGCCGGTTGCTGGCGTACCCCCCTCTGCTTTCAAGTAAATCCTTTAGGGTTGTACGCTTCAATTTTTCGTAAGCGCTCTCCATCCGTTCTGTACCTCTCCTAGGAAATCCAGGAAAATCCCGCCGCTGCCGCCAAATGTTACGGTTACCCTTAGTCTCGCTGAGAGATGGACCGCTTAGTAGCCTGGATCCCTATTGCTAAAGAGGGGAGAAGCTGCTTTCCATAGTATTCTATATGAGTCTCGCAAATATAGAATAATCTCCCTTAGCTGCAGTACAGCTAGGATACCCTTCTGCCCACAAGAACGAGTCAACGCTGCGATTGAGGGTCAAACAAGAACTCAGGACTGGGATGCCCAGCCTGCTTTTTATTAAGGTTACATGCACACAGGGCACTCCCAGGGGAGAGGGGGGGAAGCACAAAATCCCCCATCACACATTTAGATAGAGAGCACTGTCCTTTGACAGGCCACAATAGGATTACAGTACTTAAGATAACAAGTTTACAAGTTCATCTTATCAATTAGCAGTCTGGCTCCAGAGGTGATTAGACAATAGTTCTAAAAGCTGAAAAAAAAGAGTTAACTCTTTATGAAATGATACTTGTTACGGTTTTCTTGGAGCCCTTCTTAGGCGCTGGCTTGCTGGTTCAGGCATTGCTGCTGGGAAATAAGCTCTTCACAACAAAATAACTAATGCTTCTGTAACAAGTAGCTTCAGTGACAGTGCCCTTAAATGCAACCTGGCACAAAATGTGTATCTTATATTATGACCATGCAGAAGTGTTTGTATTTAAAGTTGAGGTGTTTACATGAGTATTGAATTATAGTTATGGTATGATGAGTGGACAATGTAACGGTCTTTCATCTTGAGCCAACTTCATATTTGGTTTCCAGCCCTACTTTTGGTAATCTGCCTTGTTTAACGGAGAATGTGGATGGAAGGAGGAGGAGGTGAAGGGGCTTTCTTCCTGACTTCACTTTTAGAGTGGAGTTAGGTAGAAAGCCCATATTCTAATTTGGCATATTGGGAGCAAAATTGGGAGCCAAATTTGGTTAAAAAAAGAGGCAGGGTACTGATAAGTAGCTTCAGTGACAGTGCCCTTAAATGCAACCTGGCACAAAATGTGTATCTTATATTATGACCATACAGAAGTGTTTGTATTTAAAGTTGAGGTGTTTACATGAGTACTGAATTATAGTAATAGTATGAAGATGGTAGCGAACAGTATGAAGAAGTTATATAAAGTGGTAGATAGTTTGAAGAATTATTTGTGGATGAATGTGTTTCACACTCGGATGAGCGATTTCAGTGGTATGGAGCTTATGCAAGGTGGTGGCAGGCTAAGGACTGTCTGGAATACTGAAAGGGGCAAGCGGTATGTGCTGCTTTCTGGAATTACCCCTAATAGGCATGCTTAAGTAACAGACAAGCAAGTTAGTTTATTACACTGGAACAGGAGACTTGGAGGCTGGAAGCAGGATAAGTAAGCAGGTGTGAACACACCAGAACTGGCGTCTGAGGTAATGCCCACGGTAAGACCAGGAACAGGAATGCAAACTTAGGCTGAAAGCAGGAGGCGTCCACCGGAGGCCCGACACCGGAGTCGCCCACCAGAGGCCTGAGGCAGGAGGAGCCAACCAGAGGCCTAAGACCGGATGCGCCTACCAGAGGCCCGAGGCAGGGGGTGCCCACCAGAGGCCCGAGGCAGGAGGCACCCACCAGAGTCCCAAGGCAGGAGGCGCCCACCAGAGGTCCGAGGCAGGAGGCGCACAACAGAGGCCCAAGGCACCCATCAAAGGCTGGAAGCAGGAGACGCTCACTAGAGGTCTGAGACCGAAGGTTCCCACCAAAGGATCGAGGCAGGAGGCACCCACCAGAGGCCCATGGTAGGTATAGGAACAGGAGGGCAAACTTAGACTGAAGACAGGAGACACCCACCGGAGGCCTGAGGCCATAAGCGCCCACCGGAGGCCTGAGACCGGGATGCCCGCCAGAGGCTTGAGACCGGAGGCGCTCACAAGTTGTCTGTGACAGGAGGCATCCACTAGAGGCCGAAGGCTGGAGGCACCCACCAGAGGATGAAGGCCGGAGGCGCCCCCCAGAGGTGCCCACCAGAGGCCAAAGGCTGGAGGAGCCCACCATTGGCCCGAGGCAAGAGGTGCCCACCAGAGGCCCTATACTCGAGGCGCCCACCAGAGGCCCAAGACTCGAGGCACCCACCAGAGGCCCAAGGCTGGAGGTGCCCAACAGAGGCCCGAGGTTCCCACATAAGTCCGAGGCAGGAGGCGCCCACCAGATCCCCAAGACCGAACTCACCAAACAGAGGCCCAAGGCAGGAGGCACCCACCAGAGGTCAGACACGGGAGGCACCCACTAGAGGCCCAAACCAGAGGCGCCCACCAGAGGCCCGACACCAGAGGTGTCCACCAGAGGTCTAAGACTGGAGGCACGCACCAGAGGCCCGAACCCGGAGGTGCCTGACAGAGGCCCATGACCAGAGGTGCCTGCCAGAGGCCCAAGACCAGAGGTGCATGACAGAGACCCGAGGCAGGAGGTGCCCACCAGAGACCCGAGGCAGGAGGCTCCTACCAGAGGCTTGAGAACGGAGGCGCCCACCAGAGGCCCAAGACCGGAGGCACCCACCAGAGGCCCGAGATCGAAGGCGCCCAACAGAGGCACAAGACTGGAGGCACCCACCAGAGTCTCGAACCGGAAGTGCCTGCCAGAGGCCCGAGACCAGAGGTGCCTGACAGAGACCCGAGGCAGGAGGTGCCAACCAGAGACCCGAGGCAGGAGGCTCCTACCAGAGGCTTGAGAATGGAGGCGCCCACCAGAGGTCCAAGACCGGAGGCACCCACCAGAGGCCCGAGATCGAAGGAGCCCAACAGAGGCACGAGACTGGAGGCACCCACCAGAGGCTCGAACTGGAGGCGCCCACCAAAGGCCTAAGAACGTAGGCACCCAACAGAGGCCTAAGCCCGAAGGTGCCTGACAGAGGTCCGAGCTCAGAGGTGCCTGACAGAGGCCCGTGACCAAAGGTGCCTACCAGAGGCCTGAGACCGGAGGTGCCCACCACAGGCCCGAGGCAGGAGGAGCCCACCAGAAGCTCAAGGCAGGAGGCTTCTACTAAAGGCCCAAGATCAGAGGCGCCCACCAAAGGCCATAGACCGGAGGTGCCCACTAGAGGCCCGAAATAGAAGGCGCCCAACAGAGGCACGAGGCAGGAGGCACCCACCAGAGGCCTGAGGCAGGAGGTGCCCAACAGAGGCCCGAGGTGCCCAACAGAGGCCCGAGGTGCCCAGCAGAGGTCCGAGGCAGGAGGCAGCCAACAGAGGCCCAAGCCGCCCACCAAAGGCTGGAGGCGCCCACCAGAGGCCTGCACCCAGAGGTGCCCACCAGAGGCCTGTACCCAGAAGCACCCACCAGAGGCCTGAGACTGAAGGTGGCCACCAGAGACTTGAGGCAGGAGGCACCCACTAGAGGCCCGAGCCCAGAGGTGCCCAACAGAGGCCCGTGACTAGAGGTGCCTACCAGAGGCCTGAGACTAAAGGTGTCTGCCACATACCAGAAACCAGAGGCACCCACCAGAGGCTCGAGTCAGGAGGTGACCACCAGAGGCCTGAGGTGCCCACCAGAAGCCCGAGCCCGGAGGTGCCCACCAGTGGCCCAACACTGGAGGATCCCACCAGAGGCCTGGGACCGGAGGTGCCCACCAGAGGCTCAATGCAGGAGGTGCCCACCAAAGGCCTAAGGTGACCACCAGAGGCCAATGACCGGAGGTGCCCACCAAAGGCCCGTGAACAGAGGTGCCCACCAGAGGTCAGAGGCACCCAACAGAGGCCCAAGGCAGGAGGCACCAACCAGAGGCCCAAGGTGCCCACCAGATCCCTGAGGCAGGAGTTTCCCACCAGAGGCCCACGCCAAGATGTGCTGACCAGAGGCCCAAGGCACCCACCAGAGGCCCGAGAACGTAGGTGCCCACCAGAGGCCCAAAATTGGAGGTGCCCACCAGATGCCCGAGGCAGGAGGCACCCACCAGAGGCACGAGGTACGTACCAGAAGCCCGAGACCAGAGGAAAGCTCATAATCTAATTCATCATATTGAAACCTACATTTGTTTGTATTTGTATTTGTTTGTATTTAAAGTTGAGGTGTTTACATGAGTAGAAAGCCCATAATCTAATTTGGCATATTGGGAGCGAAATTGGGAGCCAAATTTGGGATCAAAAAAGAGGCAGGGTACTGAAAAGTCAGTTCCGTGACAGTGCCCTTAAATGCAACCTGGCACAAAATGTGTATCTTATATTATGACCATACAGAAGTGTTTGTATTTAAAGTTGAGGTGTTTACATGAGTATTGAATTATAGTTATGGTATGATGAGTGGACAATGTAACGGTCTTTCATCTTGAACCCACTTCATATTTGCTTTCCGGCCCTACTTTTGGTAATCTGCCTTGTTTAACGGAGAATGTGGATGGAAGGAGGAGGAGGTGAAGGGGCTTTCTGCCCAACCTCACTTTTAAAGAGTGTCAGGTAGAAAGCCAATAATCTAATTCGACATATTGGGTGCCTAAATTTGGAATAAAAAAAGACAGGCAGAGTACTGAAAAGTAGGTTCCATGAACGTGCCATTAAATACAAACTGGCACTGAATCTATATCTTACATTATGGCCATACAAAGTGTTTGTATTTAAAGTTGAGGTGTTTACATGAGTACTGAATTATAGTAATAGTATGAAGATGGTAGTGAACAGTATGAAGAAGTTATATAAAGTGGTAGATAGTTTGAAGAATTATTTGTGGATGAATGTGTGTCACACTCGGATGAACAGTTTCAGTGGTATGGAGCTTATGCAAGGTGGTGGCAGGCTAAGGACTGTCTGGAATACTGAAAGGGGCAAGCGGTATGTGCTGCTTTCTGGAATTACCCCTATTAGGCATGCTTAAGTAACAGACAAGCAAGTTAGTTTATTACACTGGAACAGGAGACTTGGAGGCTGGAAGCAGGATAGGTAAGCAGGTGTGAACACACCAGAACTGGCATCTGAGGTAATGCCCACAGTAGGACCAGGAACAGGAGTGCAAATTTAGACTGAAGACAGGAGACACCCACGGGAGGCCCGGGGCCATAAGCACCCACCGGAGGCCTGAGACCGGGATGCCCACCAGAGGCTTGACACCGGAGGCACTCAAAATTTGCCCATGACAGGAGACACCCACTAGAGGCCGAAGGCCGGAGGCACCCACCAGAGGCCGAAGGCTGGAGGCACCCCACAGAGGCGCCCACCAGAGGCCAAAGGCTGGAGGAGCCCACCATTGGCCCGAGGCCAGAGGTGCCGACCAGAGGCCCTAGACTCGAGGTGCCCACCAGAGGCCCAAGACTCGAGGCACCCATCAGAGGCCCGAGACTCGAGGTGCCCACCAGATGCCCAAGGCTGGAGGTGTTCAAAAGAGGCCCAAGGTGCCCACAAAAGTCCGAGGCAGGAGGCGCCCACCAGATCCCCAAGACCAAACTCGCCAAACAGAGGCCCAAGGCAGGAGGCGCCCACCAGAGTTCAGACACGGGAGGCGCCCACTAGAGGCCCAAACAGGAGGCGCCCACCAGAGGCCCGAGACTAGAGGTGTCCACCAGAGGTCTAAGACCGGAGGGGCCAACCAGAGACCCAAGCCCGGAGGTGCCCGACAGAGGCCCATGACCAGAGGTGGCTGCCAGAGGCCCGAGACTGGAAGTGCCCGACAGAGGCCCAAGGCAGGAGGTGCCCACCAGAGACCCGAGGCAGGAGGCTCCTACCAGAGGCTCGAGAACGGAGGCGCCCACCAGAGGCCCAAGACCGGAGGCACCCACCAGAGGCCCGAGATCGGAGGCACCCAACAGAGCCACAAGACTAGAGGCATCAACCAGAGGCTTAAGACCGGATGCACCCAGTAGAGGCCTAAGCCCGGAGTTGCCTGACAGAGGCCCGAACCCAGAGGTGACTGACAGAGGCCCGTGAATAGAGGTGCCTACCAGAGGCCTGAGACCGGAGGTGCCCACCACAGGCCCGAGGCAGGAGGAGCCCACCAGAGGCCCAAGGCAGGTGGCTTCTACTAGAGGCCCGAGAATGGAGGCGCCCACCAAAGGCCAGAGACCGGAGGTGCCCATCAGAGGCCCGAAATCGAAGGCGCCCAACAGAGGAATGAGGCAGGAGGCACCCACCAGAGGCCTGAGGCAGGAGGTGCCCAACAGAGGCCCGAGGTGCCCACCAGAGGTCCGAGGCAGGAGGCAGCCAACAGAGGCCCAAGCCACCCACCATTGCTAGAGGCGCCCACCAGAGGTCGGAGACTGGAGGCGCCCACCAGAGGCCCGCACCCAGAGGTGCCCACCAGAGGCTCGAGACTGAAGGTGCCTGCCACAGACCAGAAACCAGAGGCACCCACCAGAGGCTCGAGTCAGGAGGTGACCACCAGAGGCCCGAGGTGACCACCAGAGGCCCGAGGTGCCCACCAGAGGCCCAAGCCCGGAGGTGCCCACCAGAGGCCCGAGCCCGGAGGTGCTGACCAGAGGCCTAAGGTGCTCACCAGAGGCCAATGACCAGAGGCGCCCACCAGAGGCCCGAGAACAGAGGTGCCCACCAGAGGTCAGAGGCACCCAACAGAGGCCCAAACAGGAGACACTAACCAAAGGCCCGAGGTGCCCACCAGATCCCTGAGGCAGGAGTTTCCCACCAGAGGCCCACGCCAAGATGTGCCGACCAGAGGCCCAAGGCACCCAACAGAGGCCCGAGAACGTAGGTGCCCACCAGAGGCCCAAAATTGGAGGTGCCCACCAGATGCCCAACGCAGGAGGCACCCACCAGAGGCACGAGGTACGTACCAGAAGCCCGAGACCAGAGGAAAGCTCATAATCTAATTCGTCATATTGAAACCTACATTTGTTTGTATTTGTTTGTATTTAAAGTTGAGGTGTTTACATGAGTATTGAAATATAGTTATGGTATGATGAGTGGACAATGGAACAGTTTTTCATCTTGAGCCCATTTCATATTTATTCTCTGCCCCTACTTTTGGTAATCTGCCTTGTTTAACGGAGAATGTGGATGGCAGGAGGAGGAGGTGAAGGGGCTTTCTGCCCAACTTCACTTTTAGGGTGGAGTCAGGTAGAAAGCCCATAATCTAATTCGGCATATTGGGAGCGAAATTTAGAGCCAAATTTGGGATAAAAAAAGAGGCAGGGTACTGAAAAGTAGGTTCCGTGAGAGTGCCCTTAAATGCAACCTGGCACAAAATGTGTATCTTATATTATGACCATACAGAAGTGTTTGTATTTAAAGTTGAGGTGTTTACATGAGTATTGAATTATAGTTATGGTATGATGAGTGGACAATGTAACGGTCTATCATCTTGAGCCCACTTCATATTTGTTTTCCGGTCCTACTTTTGGTAATCTGCCTTGTTTAACGGAGAATGTGGATGGAAGGAGGAGGAGGTGAAGGGGCTTTCTGCCCGACCTCACTTTTATAGAGCGTCAGGTAGAAAGCCCATAATCTAATTCGGCATATTGGGTGCCTAAATTTGAGATAAAAAAAGAGAGGCAGAGTACTGAAAAGGAGGTTCCATGAACTTGCCCTTAAATACAAACTGGCACTGAATATATATCTTACATTATGGCCATACAAAGTGTTTGTATTTAAAGTTGAGGTGTTTACATGAGTACTGAATTATAGTAATAGTATGAAGATGGTAGCGAACAGTATGAAGAAGTTATATAAAGTGGTAGATAGTTTGAAGAATTATTTGTGTATAAATGTGTGTCACACTCGGATGAGCGGTTTCAGTGGTATGGAGCTTATGCAAGGTGGTGGCAGGTTAAGGACTGTCTGGAATACTGAAAGGGGCAAGCGGTATTTGCTGCTTTCTGGAATTACCCCTATTAGGCATGCTTAAGTAACAGACAAGCAAGTTAGTTTACTACACTGGAACAGGAGACTTGGAGGCTGGAAGCAGGATAGGTAAGCAGGTGTGAACACACCAGAACTGGAGTCTGAGGTAATGCCCACGGTAGGACCAGGAAAAGGAGTGCAAACTTAGGCTGAAAGCAGGAGGCATCCACCGGAGGCCTGACACCGGAGTCGCCAACCAGAGGCCTAAAACTGGAGGTGCCTACCAGAGACCCGAGGCAGGGGGTGCCCACCAGAGGCCTGAGGTAGGAGGCACCCACCAGAGGCCCAAGGCAGGAGGTGCCCACCAGAGGTCTGAGGCATGAAGTGCCCAACAGATGCCCGAGGCACCCACCAAAGGCCGGAAGCAGGAGGCGCCCACCAAAGGTCCGAGACCCAAGGTTCCCACCAAAGGATCGAGGCAGGAGGCACCCACCAGAGGCCCATGGTAGGTATAGGAACAGGAGTGCAAACTTAGACTAAAGACTGGAGACACCCACCGAAGGCCCGGGGCCATAAGCGTCCACTGGAGGCCTGAGACTGGGATGCCCATCAGAGGCTTGAGACCGGAGGTGCTCGCAAGTTGCCCATGACAGGAGGCACCCACTAGAGGCCGAAGGCCGGAGGCACCCACCAGAGGCCGAAGGCTGGAGGCGCCCCCAAGAGGCGCCCACCAGAGACCAAATGCTGGAGGAGCCCACCATTGGCCCGAGGCCAGAGGTGTCCACCAGAGGCCCTAGACTCGAGGCGCCCACCAGTGGCCCGAGACTCGAGGCACCCACTAGAGGCCCAAGACTCAAGGCGCCCACCAGAGGCCCAAGGCTGGAGGTGCCCAACAGAGGCCCAAGGTGCCCACAAAAGTCCGAGGCAGGAGGCACCCACTAGATCCCCAAGACCGAACTTGCCAAACAGAGGCCAGAGGCAGGAGGCACCCACCAGAGGTTGGACACGGGAGGCACACACTAGAGGCCCAAACCGTAGGTGCCCACTTTTAGAGTGGAGTCAGGTAGAAAGCCCATATTCTAATTTGGCATATTGGGAGCAAAATTGGGAGCCAAATTTGGTTAAAAAAGAGGCAGGGTACTGATAAGTAGCTTCAGTGACAGTGCCCTTAAATGCAACCTGGCACAAAATGTGTATCTTATATTATGACCATGCAGAAGTGTTTGTATTTAAAGTTGAGGTGTTTACATGAGTATTGAATTATAGTTATGGTATGATGAGTGGACAATGTAACGGTCTTTCATCTTGAGCCAACTTCATATTTGGTTTCCAGCCCTACTTTTGGTAATCTGCCTTGTTTAACGGAGAATGTGGATGGAAGGAGGAGGAGGTGAAGGGGCTTTCTGCCTGACTTCACTTTTAGAGTGGAGTTAGGTAGAAAGCCCATATTCTAATTTGGCATATTGGGAGCAAAATTGGGAGCCAAATTTGGTTAAAAAAAGAGGCAGGGTACTGATAAGTAGCTTCAGTGACAGTGCCCTTAAATGCAACCTGGCACAAAATGTGTATCTTATATTATGACCATACAGAAGTGTTTGTATTTAAAGTTGAGGTGTTTACATGAGTATTGAATTATAGTTATGGTATGATGAGTGGACAATGAAACAGTTTTTCATCTTGAGCCATTTCATATTTATTTTCCGGCCCTACTTTTGGTAATCTGCTTTGTTTAACCGAGAATGTGGATGGAAGGAGGAGGAGGTGAAGGAACTTTCTGCCCGACTTCACTTTTAGAGTGGAGTTAGGTAGAAAGCCCATATTCTAATTTGGCATATTGGGAGCAAAATTGGGAGCAAAATTTGGTTAAAAAAAGAGGCAGGGTACTGATAAGTAGCTTCAGTGACAGTGCCCTTAAATGCAACCTGGCACAAAATGTGTATCTTATATTATGACCATACAGAAGTGTTTGTATTTAAAGTTGAGGTGTTTACATGAGTATTGAATTATAGTTATGGTATGATGAGAGGACAATGTAACAGTCTTTCATCTTGAGCCCACTTCATATTTGGTTTCCGGCCCTACTTTTTTCATAATCTGCCTTGTTTAATGGAGAATGTGGATGGAAGGAGGAGGAGGTGAAGGGGCTTTCTGCCCGACCTCACTATTATAGAGGGTGTTACGGTTACCCTTAGTCTCGCTGAGAGATGGACCGCTTAGTAGCCTGGATCCCTATTGCTAAAGAGGGGAGAAGCTGCTTTCCATAGTATTCTATATGAGTCTCGCAAATATAGAATAATCTCCCTTAGCTGTAGTACAGCTAGGATACCCTTCTGCCCACAAAAACGAGTCAACGCTGCGATTGAGGGTCAAACAAGAACTCAGGACTGGGATGCCCAGCCTGCTTTTTATTAAGGTTACATGCACACAGGGCACTCCCAGGGGGAGAGGGGGGGGAAGCACAAAATCCCCCATCACACATTTAGATAGAGAGCACTGTCCTTTGACAGGCCACAATAGGATTACAGTACTTAAGATAACAAGTTTACAAGTTCATCTTATCAATTAGCAGTCTGGCTCCAGAGGTGATTAGACAATGGGATTGGTTATCCCTAAACTTAGAGCTGAGGCCAGCAAAAATGTGTATTTAGGCAATAGTTTCTAAAAGCTGAAAAAAAAGAGTTAACTCTTTATGAAATGATACTTGTTACGGTTTTCTTGGAGCCCTTCTTAGGCGCTGGCTTGCTGGTTCAGGCATTGCTGCTGGGAAATAAGCTCTTCACAACAAAATAACTAATGCTTCTGTAACAGTGCTCCCTTTCTGTGGAACACTCTGGCAGACACGGTCTGACCCCTTTTCGGGGCAGACTAAGGCTGTCCAGACCGCTGGTTATGCGGGGCTGAGGTCTGTTTGTCTGGACAACCCGTCGGCGTTGCCATTCTGTTTCCCAGGTCTGTAAGTAATGGTGAAATTGAAGGGTTGCAACGATAAGCTCCAACGTAATAGCCTGCCGTTATCTCCAGAGACCCGGTTCAGCCACACCAACGGGTTATGGTCGGTGACCAGAGTGAACTCCTGACCATATAAATAGGGAGTCAATTTCTTTAATGCCCACACCAAAGCCAAACACTCCTTTTCGACCGCTGCATAGCTGACTTCGCGGGGCAGGAGCTTCCGGCTGATGTAGGCAACTGGATGCTCCCCTCCATCTTCGCCTACTTGGCTGAGGACAGCTCCCAGCCCGAACATGGAAGCGTCTGTATGGACGATAAAACATTTGTTAAGGGCTGGGGCCGCCAAGACAGGAGCGTTAATTAGAGCATTTTTGAGAGCCTGGAAAGCCGTTTCACAGTGGGGAGACCACAGGACCTGTCGAGGTAAGTTCTTCTTGGTCAAGTCAGTCAGGGGTTTGGCAAGTGTGCTGTAGTCTGGTACGAACCGTCTATAGTACCCTGCCGTGCCCAGGAAGGCTAGGACCTGAGTCTTAGTGATGGGGGTGGGCCAATTGGCGACAGCTTCTATTTTGGCCGGCTCTGGTCGCTGCTTTCCACACCCCACCCGGTGACCCAGGTACTGTACCTCGGCCATCCCAAAGTGGCATTTTTCTGGCTTCAGAGTCAGGCCAGCAGCCCGGATCTGATCCAGAACCATTCCCACATGAGCTAAGTGGTCCTCCCAGGACTCACTGTGGATCGCTATGTCGTCCAGGTAGGCGCAAGCAAAACTCTGGAAGCCATCCAGGAGCCTATCCACCAAGCGCTGGAATGTAGCTGGGGCATTCTTCATCCCAAACGGCATTACCCTAAACTGATATAAGCCGAATGGGGTGACGAATGCCGACTTGGGGATAGCCTCCGGGGCCAGGGGAATCTGCCAGTAACCTTTGCAGAGGTCAATAGTGGTCAGGTAATTTCCCCTGGCTATACGATCGAGTAGCTCGTCTACCCTGGGCATAGGGTAAGCGTCCGTCACGGTATTTTCATTGAGCCTCCGATAGTCTACACAGAACCGGGTGGTCCCATCTTTCTTGGGCACCAAGACAACTGGGGAGGCCCATGGACTATCGGAGGGCTCAATTACCCTGAGCTGGAGCATCTCATCGATCTCCTTCTTCATTCCTGTCCTAACTGCTTCGGGGATTTGGTACGGAGCCTGGCGCAAGGGAGCTTGTCCCGGAGTATCTACCTGGTGGGTGGTTAAAGTAGTGTACCCTGGCTTCGGGGAGAAGGTGAGGTGTTTGGACTGGAGGAGTTGGTTGAGCTGCTCCCTTTCAGTGGGGCTAAGTCGGTCCCCTATCTGAACCTGCGCCACTATACCTGTGGGGAGACTCTTTTCTAATAGGTCTGGAATGGGTAAACTGTCGGGGTCTTCCTGAGGGGAACAACATACGGCCGTCACGTTCTCTGGTCGCTCAAAATATTCCTTGAGCATGTTTACATGGAATGTCTTTCTAAGATTGTTGTCATGGCAGCTAGCTATCACATAAGTGGTGTCTCCCCTTTTCTCTACGATCTGGTAGGGACCCTGCCAGGACGCCTGCAATTTGTCTGTCTTCACCGGCTTAAGTACTAACACCTTTTGTCCTATGGTGAAGATTCTCTTTCGGGCCCCCCGATCGTACCATACTTTCTGTCTTCTCTGGGCCAACTGGAGATTAGCCCGCACGGATTTGGCTAATTGCTCCATTCGGTCCCTGAGTTCCAGCACGTATGGCACAATGGGGACACCGTCAGCCTCCATCTCTCCCTCCCAGTGCTCCCGGATCAGGTTTAGGGGTCCCCGTACCTTTCTTCCGTAGAGCAACTCGAAGGGAGAGAACCCTGTCGTTTCCTGGGGCACCTCCCGATAAGCAAATAGGAGGTGCGGCAGGAAGCGTTCCCAGTCTCGGTATTCCTGAGTGAACGTCTTGAGCATTTGCTTGAGGGTCCCATTGAACCTCTCACACAGCCCGTTCGTCTGGGGGTGGTATGGGGAGCTCAGGAGGGACTTAATTTTGCAAACCTGCCAGAGTTGTTGGGTTAATTCAGCCGTAAATTGGGTGCCTCGGTCGGATAGGATTTCTTTTGGAAATCCTACCCGGGAGAACACCTGTACTAGTGCATTCGCTACCGTATCCGCTTGTATGTTGGATAGGGCGACAGCCTCTGGGTACCTGGTAGCGTAGTCCACTACGGTAAGAATGTAGCGCTTACCGGAGGGACTAGGGGTAGCCAGTGGTCCCACTAGGTCAATAGCAACCCGGCTGAAGGGTTCCTCTACAATGGGCATATTTACTAGCTGGGCTTTAGGGTGATCGCCTCGCCTTCCTACTCGTTGACACACATCGCAGGTGTTACAGTAAGTTCTAACGTCAGCGTGCACCCCTGGCCAAAAGAACATGTGAGTAATGCGGTGTAGGGTACGGGTAACGGCTAGGTGGCCTGCTAAGGGGATGTCGTGGCCTATTTTGAGGATTTCTTGACGGTATTTGTGGGGCACTACCAGCTGTCGCCTACGCTGTCCCCTTTTCTCTGTCCAGCGGTATAGTTTCCCTTTTTCCCATAAGAATGTTTCGTTATCTGCCCCGCCCCCTCCGGTCTCTGCTCGTTCCCGGTACTTTTGTAAGGTCGGGTCAGTCTTAGACTCTGCCTCGAAAGCATCTGGGGTGTCCCAGGGTATGGGGCCTAACCTGTCCGGCAAGGTCGGGGTAGGTCTTACCTGTGTCTCCCTGTAAATAGTCTTCCTGCGCTAAAGGCCAGATTATGTGGACCTAAAGCTAAAACATTTGAGGTGACACTGAATAGATGGAAATGATCACTCAGGACATAAAATATGTTAAATATGAGCTAATATTTATTATTGATAAAAGAGATGATTAAAATATTTTCTTTGAAAATTTATTAGTAAAATAATTTTTTAAAAATTTTTAAAAAAAATTGATTAAAAATAGAATTTAATTGAATTTTGTATTAAAAAGCTGATATAATAATGTTTTTCAGCAAAAATAACAGAGGCAAAAAAGATGAAAAGAAAAGATATAAGTGAGGTGAGTGTACTGAGCAGAGGATATAGTTAGTATACACAGCACATTTAGTTAGTATGTTAGTATAGTTAGTGAGGTTATTCAAACAACAGATGCGGTTAATATACAGCAAGTGTAATGAGTGCAGTGGATTTGATTGAGGTTAAAGTGTAAACTAAAAATGGGTCAACTAAAGGTGTATAAGCTCAAGTGGTGTGTGCTAAAAGTGGTGTGTGCTAAAAATGTATTATAAATTGAAATTATGTCAACTAAACAGCTATAAAATAAATATACCTAAATTCATCAAGTGGACAGTTGTGCAAAAAAGCAATGTAAATGAAACTTAGCTAAAAAATAAAGTTAAATATTAAAGTTAAATAGAGCTAGGTTAGTACAACTAAAACAGCGTAACTAAAATTTGGTATTAAAAATTGCCATTTCAAACACAATTGTGATAGAACTGTAAAATGAAAGTTCTTTTCTGTGCACAGATAAAGAGTGTTGGCATATGCAAAATGTTGGGCAAGTGAAATTTTCAGTGCCGTCTCCTTTTTATGTTAAAAGTACCTTGTAAGATCAGACTCACAGTCTTTTTTGTAATTCAATCCTATGGTAAAATCAAATGAAGTAATCCAAAGTTCAGGTAATACCAGGTTACCTTAAGCTGCTTTTATTCAAGGAAGCATCTGTCAGGTTGTTAATATAGTACCTTGTTTCTTTCCTTGTCCTTTGTGGTAAAGCCAGGTTACCACTATGAATTTCAAGCCGCATACAGGGCTGGTGTGACGTTAATGTGGTGCTTCCGCGTCTGGAAGCAGAGTAGTTCTCGTCTGGTCTTTTTCTTGATGATGGTAGTCTGACGTCACAGACTACGGTGGCTCAAATTGGCCAAAAAGAAGTAACGCGTTTCGGTCGTGGACCTTTCTCAAACTTCTGATTTGCTCCGTGTTCGTCTTGGTCTTTATATAGCAGAGCTTGTAACTTGACGTATGTAAGCACCTCCTTATTTGTTGTCAAAGGGCTAACATCTATAGGAAATGGGCAATTATCGTTATAATCATATATGGCTAATATTACAAAGACTGATTATTAGAGGAATAGATTACAGCTAAAAAATTAAAAGAAAACAATATTGCGAGTGGGGGAAATCATTTTTAAAAACTATCTTATAGAAGTATATCTTATAAAAAAATATCATATATAGAAGTGTAAAATAATATACTTTTTGCCTGCGAGGTTTTTGCTGATTTTGGGGGTGACATAGTTTATAAGCCAATTATATTTTTGGATATTATAAAAACTAACATAGATAGGGAAAAAAGGGAAAAACATTATATGCTGCTATTTAGTATATGTAAAACAGATGGTTATATATAATAGTTTATAGAGGGGGTATTTATGTACGTGTAAATTTAATATTTTGATAATGGATCGTTATGAATTGATATTTTGATTTTTGATTAAAAGATCTGTTCATTGAGCCTACATCTACATATTAAAAGTCTATGATTTAAAGTTTATAACTTAAAATTAGAAATACATAACTCATTATATTAACCTGTATTGTATATTTCATTATATTGAACCATATTATATATTGTCTTCAAATGACAGTTAGTGTAGAACAAATTTAATCCCTAGACGTCCATCAGAGGACTAGAAGTTCATACTATGTCTTATTTATTAAATAGAAAATAATATATATACTTTATTCATGCAGAAAACTCCCTAGATTGAACTCTAAATTCATGCCTTTAGGAGTTAGAGTATCTAGATCAAAGATCCATTTGGCCTCTAATCTTAGGAGGGCATAAGTTGGATTCCCTCCTCTCCAATTTCTCTTCAGTTTATCTATAATGGTATAGCTGAAATGTTTCAAATTGCCATTATTGCATGCTTTGAAATGTTTTGGTACTGGGAGTTCTTTATTTCTATCATCATTCATGTGTTCAATAGATGAGATGTGTTCTCTAATACGGTCCCGAGCTGTTCTATCCGACTCACCTACATACTGGGTTCCACAGCTACATTCTAGTAGATATATAATATGTTTGTCAGTACATCTATGGGTCCCTTTTATGTGGAATTATTTGCCTGTTGTAGTCAATCTAATAGACTTTCTTTTTGTAGCATATTTGCAGGCCTTGCAAGTACAGCATGGAAAAAATCCTTGCACGTCCCTTCCCCATAGGTCTTTTTGGTCTTTCATATTTAATTTCTTTTTTAGATCTGTAGGTACTAACATGTTCTTTAGATTTTTTGATTTTTTATATATTATTTTTGGATATTCAGGTAAAGATGAACCCAAAACTGTATCTTTTTTCAGAATGGGCCAGTGCTTTCTCATTACTCTTTCTATGATCCCTTTATTACAATTGTACTGTGTTATAAATGGAAGAAAAATGTTTCCATTTTTTGACTTATCTTTTTTGTGTGTATTGAGCAGTTTTTCCCTTGGTTTATCTTTGCACATAAGCATTTCTGCTTCTATTACTTCTTTTTTGTATCCCCGCTCTGTAAATCTATTAATTAAAATATTTGACTGTTGTAAATAATCTTCCTCGTTATTACAGTTCTTTCGTATCCTAGTGAATTGACTTTTCGGAATATTGTCCTTCCATCTCTCTAGATGGCAGCTGGTCGCATGTATATAATTGTTTGTGTCAACAGGTTTAAAATAGGTTTTGGTAAAGATTTTATTTGCTTCTATTCTGATATCTAAATCTAAAAACTGGATATTTGAGTGGCTGCTGGTATAGGTGAATTTTAGATTGTTTAAATTGTTATTCATACGAGATATAAACCAGTCTAGTTCTTCTATTTCCCCTTTCCACACTATCAGAATATCGTCTATATACCTCTTGTAGAGAACCAGGTTTGCTCCCAGATCTATGGAGTCTAGAAAGATATGTTCCCAGAGACCCATAAATAAATTGGCATAGCTGGGAGCAAACCTGGTTCCCATTGCTGTTCCACATTGCTGAACATAAAATTTTTCTTCAAAAACAAAAAAGTTGTGGTTGAGGATAAACTTAATACTCTCTATAATGAATTCTTTTGCTCTTTGGGTAGGGAGTGATCTTTATTTAGATAGAATTCCACTGCTTCTAAACCTTTAAGATGTTCAATACATGTATAAAGTGCCGACACATCGCATGTGGCCAAAATATAATCGCTTTCCCATTCTAAATTTTGTAATATATTTAAAACTTCTGTAGAGTCCTTTAGATATGAGGGGAGACTTACTACATACTTTTGTAGGTATTGGTCTACATATTGCGATAAATTTGCCGTAAGTGAGCCAATCCCTGATATTATAGGGCGGCCTGGGGGAGAGATAAGACTTTTGTGTATCTTGGGTAGACAATAAAACAGTGGGATTTTTGGAAACTTTATCGACAGAAAGGCATATTCTTTATCATTCAGAATGCCTAATTCATTAGCTTTTAAGAGAAATGCATCTAGTTCTTTTTTGTAGATGGGGGTGGGATCTTTGTTTAGTGTTTTATATGTCTTATTATCGTTCAGTAAAGTATATGCCATGTCTGTGTATTTCACTTTATCTAGAATCACTATGCCCCCTCCTTTGTCTGCCGGTTTGACTATAATGTTTTTGTTCTTTTCTAGTCTTTTGATAGCTTCATATTGTTTTTTATCGATATTTGAACGTGGCATATACTTTACTGAACGATAATAAGACATATAAAACACTAAACAAAGATCCCACCCCCATCTACAAAAAAGAACTAGATGCATTTCTCTTAAAAGCTAATGAATTAGGCATTCTGAATGATAAAGAATATGCCTTTCTGTCGATAAAGTTTCCAAAAATCCCACTGTTTTATTGTCTACCCAAGATACACAAAAGTCTTATCTCTCCCCCAGGCCGCCCTATAATATCAGGGATTGGCTCACTTACGGCAAATTTATCGCAATATGTAGACCAATACCTACAAAAGTATGTAGTAAGTCTCCCCTCATATCTAAAGGACTCTACAGAAGTTTTAAATATATTACAAAATTTAGAATGGGAAAGCGATTATATTTTGGCCACATGCGATGTGTCGGCACTTTATACATGTATTGAACATCTTAAAGGTTTAGAAGCAGTCGAATTCTATCTAAATAAAGATCACTCCCTACCCAAAGAGCAAAAAGAATTCATTATAGAGAGTATTAAGTTTATCCTCAACCACAACTTTTTTGTTTTTGAAGAAAAATTTTACGTTCAGCAATGTGGCACAGCAATGGGAACCAGGTTTGCTCCCAGCTATGCCAATTTATTTATGGGTCTCTGGGAACATATCTTTCTAGACTCCATAGATCTGGGAGCAAACCTGGTTCTCTACAAGAGGTATATAGACGATATTCTGATAGTGTGGAAAGGGGAAATAGAAGAACTAGACTGGTTTATATCTCGTATGAATAACAATTTAAACAATCTAAAATTCACCTATACCAGCAGCCACTCAAATATCCAGTTTTTAGATTTAGATATCAGAATAGAAGCAAATAAAATCTTTACCAAAACCTATTTTAAACCTGTTGACACAAACAATTATATACATGCGACCAGCTGCCATCTAGAGAGATGGAAGGACAATATTCCGAAAAGTCAATTCACTAGGATACGAAAGAACTGTAATAACGAGGAAGATTATTTACAACAGTCAAATATTTTAATTAATAGATTTACAGAGCGGGGATACAAAAAAGAAGTAATAGAAGCAGAAATGCTTATGTGCAAAGATAAACCAAGGGAAAAACTGCTCAATACACACAAAAAAGATAAGTCAAAAAATGGAGACATTTTTCTTCCATTTATAACACAGTACAATTGTAATAAAGGGATCATAGAAAGAGTAATGAGAAAGCACTGGCCCATTCTGAAAAAAGATACAGTTTTGGGTTCATCTTTACCTGAATATCCAAAAATAATATATAAAAAATCAAAAAATCTAAAGAACATGTTAGTACCTACAGATCTAAAAAAGAAATTAAATATGAAAGACCAAAAAGACCTATGGGGAAGGGACGTGCAAGGATTTTTTCCATGCTGTACTTGCAAGGCCTGCAAATATGCTACAAAAAGAAAGTCTATTAGATCGACTACAACAGGCAAAGAATTCCACATAAAAGGGACCCATAGATGTACTGACAAACATATTATATATCTACTAGAATGTAGCTGTGGAACCCAGTATGTAGGTGAGTCGGATAGAACAGCTCGGGACCGTATTAGAGAACACATCTCATCTATTGAACACATGAATGATGATAGAAATAAAGAACTCCCATTACCAAAACATTTCAAAGCATGCAATAATGGCAATTTGAAACATTTCAGCTATACCATTATAGATAAACTGAAGAGAAATTGGAGAGGAGGGAATCCAACTTATGCCCTCCTAAGATTAGAGGCCAAATGGATCTTTGATCTAGATACTCTAACTCCTAAAGGCATGAATTTAGAGTTCAATCTAGGGAGTTTTCTGCATGAATAAAGTATATATATTATTTTCTATTTAATAAATAAGACATAGTATGAACTTTTAGTCCTCTGATGGACGTCTAGGGATTAAATTTGTTCTACACTAACTGTCATTTGAAGACAATATATAATATGGTTCAATATAATGAAATATACAATACAGGTTAATATAATGAGTTATGTATTTCTAATTTTAAGTTATAAACTTTAAATCATAGACTTTTAATATGTAGATGTAGGCTCAATGAACAGATCTTTTAATCAAAAATCAAAATATCAATTCATAACGATCCATTATCAAAATATTAAATTTACACGTACATAAATACCCCCTCTATAAACTATTATATATAACCATCTGTTTTACATATACTAAATAGCAGCATATAATGTTTTTCCCTTTTTTCCCTATCTATGTTAGTTTTTATAATATCCAAAAATATAATTGGCTTATAAACTATGTCACCCCCAAAATCAGCAAAAACCTCGCAGGCAAAAAGTATATTATTTTACACTTCTATATATGATATTTTTTTATAAGATATACTTCTATAAGATAGTTTTTAAAAATGATTTCCCCCACTCGCAATATTGTTTTCTTTTAATTTTTTAGCTGTAATCTATTCCTCTAATAATCAGTCTTTGTAATATTAGCCATATATGATTATAACGATAATTGCCCATTTCCTATAGATGTTAGCCCTTTGACAACAAATAAGGAGGTGCTTACATACGTCAAGTTACAAGCTCTGCTATATAAAGACCAAGACGAACACGGAGCAAATCAGAAGTTTGAGAAAGGTCCACGACCGAAACGCGTTACTTCTTTTTGGCCAATTTGAGCCACCGTAGTCTGTGACGTCAGACTACCATCATCAAGAAAAAGACCAGACGAGAACTACTCTGCTTCCAGACGCGGAAGCACCACATTAACGTCACACCAGCCCTGTATGCGGCTTGAAATTCATAGTGGTAACCTGGCTTTACCACAAAGGACAAGGAAAGAAACAAGGTACTATATTAACAACCTGACAGATGCTTCCTTGAATAAAAGCAGCTTAAGGTAACCTGGTATTACCTGAACTTTGGATTACTTCATTTGATTTTACCATAGGATTGAATTACAAAAAAGACTGTGAGTCTGATCTTACAAGGTACTTTTAACATAAAAAGGAGACGGCACTGAAAATTTCACTTGCCCAACATTTTGCATATGCCAACACTCTTTATCTGTGCACAGAAAAGAACTTTCATTTTACAGTTCTATCACAATTGTATTTGAAATGGCAATTTTTAATACCAAATTTTAGTTACGCTGTTTTAGTTGTACTAACCTAGCTCTATTTAACTTTAATATTTAACTTTATTTTTTAGCTAAGTTTCATTTACATTGCTTTTTTGCACAACTGTCCACTTGATGAATTTAGGTATATTTATTTTATAGCTGTTTAGTTGACATAATTTCAATTTATAATACATTTTTAGCACACACCACTTTTAGCACACACCACTTGAGCTTATACACCTTTAGTTGACCCATTTTTAGTTTACACTTTAACCTCAATCAAATCCACTGCACTCATTACACTTGCTGTATATTAACCGCATCTGTTGTTTGAATAACCTCACTAACTATACTAACATACTAACTAAATGTGCTGTGTATACTAACTATATCCTCTGCTCAGTACACTCACCTCACTTATATCTTTTCTTTTCATCTTTTTTGCCTCTGTTATTTTTGCTGAAAAACATTATTATATCAGCTTTTTAATACAAAATTCAATTAAATTCTATTTTTAATCAATTTTTTTAAAAAAAATTTAAAAAATTATTTTACTAATAAATTTTCAAAGAAAATATTTTAATCATCTCTTTTATCAATAATAAATATTAGCTCATATTTAACATATTTTATGTCCTGAGTGATCATTTCCATCTATTCAGTGTCACCTCAAATGTTTTAGCTTTAGGTCCACATAATCTGGCCTTTAGCGCAGGAAGACTATTTACATAGATTTCAATCATCAATTTTATCTGGGGATTTTTTGATATCAACCTGTATACTTTGAGGTGAATTGTTTCAGCGCTCTCTCTCTCCCTAGATATATTCTTACCTGTGTCTCCCGCACTGGTGAGAGCTCTCGCTCTGTCCGGGCTTGGGCCCGTGTAGTCACTGGGTCCGCCTCGTTGTTGCATACTGGAGCATAGGCAGAAGTCATGGGGCCCAAATCGTTGCCCAGTAGTACTTCGGCAGGTAAATTATCCATTAGGCCCACGTTCACAGCCCCCTTTCCCGCTCCCCAATCAAGATGCACTTTAGCTGTTGGAATTTTGTACACATCCCCCCCCGCCACTCTAACGGCCACAGTCTGTCCGGATCGCTTGTGCTCTGGCACCAAATGACTCTGTACCAGCGTGATAGTAGCCCCTGTGTCTCGCAATCCCTCGGTAGATCGCCCCTCAAGCCATACCCTCTGCCGATGGTGCTGGCGGTTATCTGAGGCAGCATATACAGGGTCTGCCTCGTGAAGCGGCCCCACATATCCCTCCATAGGGGCCTCTTGGTTAACACAGAGGGCCCGGGCCGGACGATAGGACCCAGAGGGGTAATTGTAATTCCTGGGTGTCTGGTGCGTATTAAGGGGGCAGCTAGCCATGAAATGCCCTGGTTGCTTGCATCGGTGGCAAGTCGGTCTGTGACGCTCAGAGCTGTTATTGGGTGGTCCTGAGTGTCGGACGGGCCCTGTGGGCACCGGGGCTCGGAATTCAGCACGAGGGGGTGCACGGTAAACCTCTCTGGGTTCGACCCGTGCTGGAGCTCGGTAGTTCATGGGTTCGTGAAGACGGGAGTCATAATGTTCATCGGCCAATTTGGCTGCTTCTTCTAAGGTAGAAGGCCGCCTGTCTCGCAGCCATTCCTTCCCTTGCTGTTCCATGCCATTATAAAAATGTTCTAAGAGAAACAATTGTAAAATGTCCTCCCCAGTCACCGCTTTACTTCCGCTCAGCCAGTGATTTGCCGCTCTCCGCATTCGGTGCGCCCATTCCATATGGGTATCGTTAGGCTTCTTTTCCGTGCCC
This sequence comes from Bombina bombina, assembly GCF_027579735.1. Taxonomy (NCBI): domain Eukaryota; kingdom Metazoa; phylum Chordata; class Amphibia; order Anura; family Bombinatoridae; genus Bombina; species Bombina bombina. Next base: position 647,674,651 of record NC_069501.1, read on the forward strand.
CGAAACTGTCGGCGATACGTGTCCGGAGTTACAGCGTACCGTCGCAACAGTGTCTCCTTAACTAGCTCATACTGTGTCACTTCCTTAGCACCCAGAGTACGAAAGGCTTCCAGGGCTCGCCCGGATAGTTTCCCAGACAATATCGTGGGCCACTCTCTGTTGGGAATCTGGTGCAGGGCACATTGCCTTTTGAAGTCCGCCAAATATTCATCAATCCCTGTCTCGCTCTCTAGAAAGGGTCGAAATGCCGTATAGGGTATCTTGGGCCTCCCAGCATTTTCGACAGGGATGATTACCTGCGGGGCTACAGCATTGCGGTGTGCGTTCGCTAGGTTGAGTTCGTGGGCTCGAGTCTCTCGTATATCCTCGTCCGCCTCCGCCATCAACTGCTGTACCAATTCCATGGAGGGGTTCGGCCCGTATAATGAGAGCCTTTCCCAAACAATCCTGGTTTTTTCATCACTAATCGTGGTCGGTGTTTCCGCCATTGTGAAGCTCTGATCCAGTTCGTTCAATTCTGCGATCAGCTCTCTCCTCGGCCGGTTGCTGGCGTACCCCCCTCTGCTTTCAAGTAAATCCTTTAGGGTTGTACGCTTCAATTTTTCGTAAGCGCTCTCCATCCGTTCTGTACCTCTCCTAGGAAATCCAGGAAAATCCCGCCGCTGCCGCCAAATGTTACGGTTACCCTTAGTCTCGCTGAGAGATGGACCGCTTAGTAGCCTGGATCCCTATTGCTAAAGAGGGGAGAAGCTGCTTTCCATAGTATTCTATATGAGTCTCGCAAATATAGAATAATCTCCCTTAGCTGTAGTACAGCTAGGATACCCTTCTGCCCACAAAAACGAGTCAACGCTGCGATTGAGGGTCAAACAAGAACTCAGGACTGGGATGCCCAGCCTGCTTTTTATTAAGGTTACATGCACACAGGGCACTCCCAGGGGGAGAGGGGGGGGAAGCACAAAATCCCCCATCACACATTTAGATAGAGAGCACTGTCCTTTGACAGGCCACAATAGGATTACAGTACTTAAGATAACAAGTTTACAAGTTCATCTTATCAATTAGCAGTCTGGCTCCAGAGGTGATTAGACAATGGGATTGGTTATCCCTAAACTTAGAGCTGAGGCCAGCAAAAATGTGTATTTAGGCAATAGTTTCTAAAAGCTGAAAAAAAAGAGTTAACTCTTTATGAAATGATACTTGTTACGGTTTTCTTGGAGCCCTTCTTAGGCGCTGGCTTGCTGGTTCAGGCATTGCTGCTGGGAAATAAGCTCTTCACAACAAAATAACTAATGCTTCTGTAACAGAGGGTAAGGTAGAAAGCCCATAATCTAATTCTGCATATTGGGTGCCTAAATTTGGGATTAAAAAAAGAGAGGCAGAGTACTGAAAAGTAGGTTCCATGAACGTGCCCTTAAATACAAACTGGCACTGAATATATATCTTACATTATGGCCATACAAAGTGTTTGTATTTAAAGTTGAGGTGTTTACATGAGTACTGAATTATAGTAATAGTATGAAGATGGTAGCGAACAGTATGAAGAAGTTATATAAAGTGGTAGATAGTTTGAAGAATTATTTGTGTATAAATGTGTGTCACACTCGGATGAGCGGTTTCAGTGGTATGGAGCTTATGCAAAGTGGTGGCAGGTTAAGGACTGTCTGGAATACTGAAAGGGGCAAGCGGTATTTGCTGCTTTCTGGAATTACCCCTATTAGGCATGCTTAAGTAACAGACAAGCAAGTTAGTTTACTACACTGGAACAGGAGACTTGGAGGCTGGAAGCAGGATAGGTAAGCAGGTGTGAACACACCAGAACTGGAGTCTGAGGTAATGCCCACGGTAGGACCAGGAAAAGGAGTGCAAACTTAGGCTGAAAGCAGGAGGCGTCCACCGGAGGCCTGACACCGGAGTCGCCAACCAGAGGCCTAAAACTGGAGGTGCCTACCAGAGACCCGAGGCAGGGGGTGCCCACCAGAGGCCTGAGGTAGGAGGCACCCACCAGAGGCCCAAGGCAGGAGGTGCCCACCAGAGGTCTGAGGCATGAAGAGCCCAACAGACGCCCGAGGCACCCACCAAAGGCCGGAAGCAGGAGGCGCCCACCAAAGGTCCGAGACCCAAGGTTCCCACCAAAGGATCGAGGCAGGAGGCACCCACCAGAGGCCCATGGTAGGTATAGGAACAGGAGTGCAAACTTAGACTAAAGACTGGAGACACCCACAGAAGGCCCGGGGTCATAAGCGTCCACTGGAGGCCTGAGACTGGGATGCCCATCAGAGGCTTGAGACCGGAGGTGCTCACAAGTTGCCCATGACAGGAGGCACCCACTAGAGGCCGAAGGCCGGAGGCACCCACCAGAGGCCGAAGGCTGGAGGCGCCCCAAGAGGCGCCCACCAGAGACCAAATGCTGGAGGAGCCCACCATTGGCCCGAGGCCAGAGGTGTCCACCAGAGGCCCTAGACTCGAGGCGCCCACCAGAGGCCCGAGACTCGAGGCACCCACTAGAGGCCCAAGACTCAAGGCGCCCACCAGAGGCCCAAGGCTGGAGGTGCCCAACAGAGGCCCAAGGTGCCCACAAAAGTCCGAGGCAGGAGGCACCCACTAGATCCCCAAGACCGAACTCGCCAAACAGAGGCCAGAGGCAGGAGGCGCCCACCAGAGGTTGGACACGGGAGGCACACACTAGAGGCCCAAACCGGAGGTGCCCACTTTTAGAGTGGAGTCAGGTAGAAAGCCCATATTCTAATTTGGCATATTGGGAGCAAAATTGGGAGCCAAATTTGGTTAAAAAAGAGGCAGGGTACTGATAAGTAGCTTCAGTGACAGTGCCCTTAAATGCAACCTGGCACAAAATGTGTATCTTATATTATGACCATGCAGAAGTGTTTGTATTTAAAGTTGAGGTGTTTACATGAGTATTGAATTATAGTTATGGTATGATGAGTGGACAATGTAACGGTCTTTCATCTTGAGCCAACTTCATATTTGGTTTCCAGCCCTACTTTTGGTAATCTGCCTTGTTTAACGGAGAATGTGGATGGAAGGAGGAGGAGGTGAAGGGGCTTTCTGCCTGACTTCACTTTTAGAGTGGAGTCAGGTAGAAAGCCCATATTCTAATTTGGCATATTGGGAGCAAAATTGGGAGCCAAATTTGGTTAAAAAAAGAGGCAGGGTACTGATAAGTAGCTTCAGTGACAGTGCCCTTAAATGCAACCTGGCACAAAATGTGTATCTTATATTATGACCATACAGAAGTGTTTGTATTTAAAGTTGAGGTGTTTACATGAGTATTGAATTATAGTTATGGTATGATGAGTGGACAATGAAACAGTTTTTCATCTTGAGCCATTTCATATTTATTTTCCGGCCCTACTTTTGGTAATCTGCTTTGTTTAACCGAGAATGTGGATGGAAGGAGGAGGAGGTGAAGGAACTTTCTGCCCGACTTCACTTTTAGAGTGGAGTCAGGTAGAAAGCCCATATTCTAATTTGGCATATTGGGAGCAAAATTGGGAGCAAAATTTGGTTAAAAAAAGAGGCAGGGTACTGATAAGTAGCTTCAGTGACAGTGCCCTTAAATGCAACCTGGCACAAAATGTGTATCTTATATTATGACCATACAGAAGTGTTTGTATTTAAAGTTGAGGTGTTTACATGAGTATTGAATTATAGTTATGGTATGATGAGAGGACAATGTAACGGTCTTTCATCTTGAGCCCACTTCATATTTGGTTTCCGGCCCTACTTTTTTCATAATCTGCCTTGTTTAATGGAGAATGTGGATGGAAGGAGGAGGAGGTGAAGGGGCTTTCTGCCCGACCTCACTATTATAGAGGGTAAGGTAGAAAGCCCATAATCTAATTCTGCATATTGGGTGCCTAAATTTGGGATTAAAAAAAGAGAGGCAGAGTATTGAAAAGTAGGTTCCATGAACGTGCCCTTAAATACAAACTGGCACTGAATGTATATCTTACATTATGGCCATACAAAGTGTTTGTATTTAAAGTTGAGGTGTTTACATGAGTACTGAATTATAGTAATAGTATGAAGATGGTAGCGAACAGTATGAAGAAGTTATATAAAGTGGTAGATAGTTTGAAGAATTATTTGTGGATGCATGTGTGTCACACTCGGATGAGCGGTTTCAGTGGTATGGAGCTTATGCAAGGTGGTGGCAGGCTAAGGACTGTCTGGAATACTGAAAGGGGCAAGCGGTATGTGCTGCTTTCTGGAATTACCCCTATTAGGCATGCTTAAGTAACAGACAAGCAAGTTAGTTTATTACACTGGAACAGGAGACTTGGAGGCTGGAAGCAGGATAGGTAAGCAGGTGTGAACACACCAGAACTGGCGTCTGAGGTAATGCCCACGGTAGGACCAGGAAAAGGAGTGCAAACTTAGGCTGAAAGCAGGAGGCGTCCACTGGAGGCCCGACACCGGAGTCGCCAACCAGAGGCCTAAGACTGGAGGTGCCTACCAGAGACCCGAGGCAGGGGGTGCCCACCAGAGGACCGAGGCAGGAGGCACCCACCAGAGGCCCAAGGCAGGAGGTGCCCACCAAAGGCCGGAAGCAGGAGGCGCCCACCAGAGGTCCGAGACCAAAGGTTCCCACCAAAGGATCGAGGCAGGAGGCACCCACCAGAGGCCCATGGTAGGTATAGGAACAGGAGACACCCACCGGAGGCCCGGGGCCATAAGCGCCCACCGGAGGCCTGAGACCAGGATGCCCACCAGAAGCTTGAGACCGGAGGCGCTCACAAGTTGCCCATGACAGGAGGCACCCACTAGAGGCCGAAGGCCGGAGGCACCCACCTGAGGCCGAAGGCACCCCCAAGAGGCGCCCACCAGAGGCCAAAGGCTGGAGGAGCCCACCATTGGCTCGAGGCCAGAGGTGCATACCAGAGGCCCTAGACTTGAGGCGCCCAACAGAGGCCCGAGAATCTAGGCACCCACCAGAGGCCCAAGACTCAAGGCGCCCACCAGAGGCCCAAGGCTGGAGGTGCCCAACAGAGGCCCGAGGTGCCCACAAAAGTCCGAGGCAGGAGGCACCCACCAGATCCCCAAGACCGAACTCGCCAGAGGCCTGAGGAAGGAGGCACCCACCAGAGGTCGGACACGGGAGGCGCCCACTAGAGGCCCAAACCAGAGGCGCCCACCAGAGGCCCAAGACCAGATGTGTCCACCAGAGGTCTAAGACCGGAGGCGACGACCAGAGGCCCAAGATCGGAGGTGCCCGACAAAGGCCCATGACCAGAGGTGCCTGCCAGAGGCCCGAGACCGGAGGTGCATGACAGAGGCCTGAGGCAGGAGGTGCCCACCAGAGACCCGAGGCAGGAGGCTCCTACCAGAGGCACGAGAACGGTGTTGCCCACCAGAGTCCCAAGACCGGAGGCACCCACCAGAGGCCTGAGATTGGAGGCGCCCAACAGAGGCACAAGACTGGAGGCATCCACCAGAGGCTCGAACCGGAGGCGCCCACCAGAGGCCTAAGACCGAAGGCACCCACCAGAGGCCTAAGCCCGGAGGTGCCTGACAGAGGCCCGAGCCCAGAGGTGCCTGACAGAGGCCTGTGACTGGAGGTGCCTACCAGAGGCCTGAGACCGCAGGTGCCCACCACAGGCCCGAGGTAGGAGGAGCCCACCAGAGGCCCAAAGCAGGTGACTTCTACTAGAGGCCCAAGAATGGAGGTGCCCACCAAAGGCCAGAGACCGGAGGTGCCCACCAGAGGCCCGAAATCAAAGGCAACCAACAGAGGCACGAGGCAGGAGGCACCCACCAGAGGCCTGAGGCAGGAGGTGCCCAACAGAGGCCCGAGGTGCCCAACAGAGGTCCGAGACAGGAGACAGACAACAGAGGCCCAAGCCGCCCACCAAAGGCTGGAGGCGCCCACCAGAGGTAGGAGACCGAAGGCGCCCACCAGAGGCCCGCACCCATAGGCGCCCAACAGAGGCCTGAGACTGAAGGTGCCCACCAGAGGCTTGAGGCAGGAGGCACCCACTAGAGGCCCGAGCCCAGATTTGCCCGACAGAGGTCTGTGAATAGAGGTGCCTACCAGAGGCCTGAGACCAGAGGTGCCTGTCACAGACCAGAAACCAGAGGCACCCACCAGAGGCTCGAGTCAGGAGGTGACCACCAGAGGCCTGAGGTGCCCACCAGAGGCCCGAGCTCAGAGGTGCCCACCAGAGGCCCAAGACCGGAGGCTCCCACCAGAGGCATGGGACCGAAGGTGCCCACCAGAGGCCCGAGAACAGAGGTGCCCACCAGAGGTCAGAGGCACCCAACAGAGGCCAAAGGCAGGAGGCACCAACCAGAGGCCCGAGGTGCCCAACAGATCCCTGAGGCTGGAGGTTCCCACCAGAGGCCCACGCCAAGATGTGCCGACCAGAGGCCCAAGGCACCCACCAGAGGCCCGAGAACGTAAGTGCCCACCAGAGGCCCAAAATTGGAGGTGCCCACTAGATGACTGAGGCAGGAGGTGCCCACCAGAGGCACAAGGTACATACCAGAAGCCCGAGACCAGAGGAAAGCTCATAATCTAATTCGTCATATTGAAACCTACATTTGTTTGTATTTGTTTGAATTTAAAGTTGAGGTGTTTACATGAGTATTGAATTATAGTTATGGTATGATGAGTGGACAATGGAACAGTGTTTCATCTTGAGCCCATTTCATATTTATTTTCTGGCCCTACTTTTGGTAACGGAGAATGTGGATGAAAGGAGGTGAAGGGGCTTTCTTCCCGACTTCACTTTTAGAGTGGAGTCAGGTAGAAAGCCCATAATCTAATTCGGCATATTGGGAGCAAAATTGGGAGCCAAATTTGGGATAAAAAAGAGGCAGGGTACTGAAAAGTAGGTTCCGTGACAGTGCCCTTAAATGCAACCTGGCACAAAATGTGTATCTTATATTATGACCATACAGAAGTGTTTGTATTTAAAGTTGAGGTGTTTACATGAGTATTGAATTATAGTTATGGTATGATGAGTGGACAATGTAACGGTCTATCATCTTGAGACAACTTCATATTTGTTTTCCGGCCCTACTTTTGGTAATCTGCCTTGTTTAATGGAGAATGTGGATGGAAGGAGGAGGTGAAGGGGCTTTCTGCCCGACCTCACTTTTATAGAGCGTCAGGTAGAAAGCCCATAATCTAATTCGGCATATTGGGTGCCTAAATTTGGGATAAAAAAAAGAGAGGCAGAGTACTGAAAAGTAGGTTCCATGAACGTGCCCTTAAATACAAACTGGCACTGAATGTATATCTTACATTATGGCCATACAAAGTGTTTGTATTTAAAGTTGAGGTGTTTACATGAGTACTGAATTATAGTAATAGTATGAAGATGGTAGCGAACAGTATGAAGAAGTTATATAAAGTGGTAGATAGTTTGAAGAATTATTTGTGGATGAATGTGTGTCACTCTCGGATGAGCGGTTTCAGTGGTATGGAGCTTATGCAAGGTGGTGGCAGGCTAAGGACTGTCTGGAATACTGAAAGGGGCAAGCGGTATGTGCTGCTTTCTGGAATTACCCCTATTAGGCATGCTTAAGTAACAGACAAGCACGTTAGTTTATTACACTGGAACAGGAGACTTGGAGGCTGGAAGCAGGATAAGTAAGCAGGTGTGAACACACCAGAACTGGCGTCTGAGGTAATGCCCACGGTAGGACCAGGAACAGGAGTGCAAACTTAGGCTGAAAGCAGCAGGGGTCCACCGGAGGCCCGACACCGGAGTCGCCAACCAGAGGCCTAAGACCGGAGGCGCCTACCAGAGACCCGAGGCAGGGGGTGCCCACCAGAGGCCCGAGGCAGGAGGCAACCCACCAGAGGCCCAAGGCAGGAGGTGCCCACCAAAGGCCGGAAGCAGGAGGCGCCCACCAGAGGTCTGAGACAGAAGATTCCTACCAAAGGATCGAGTCAGGAGGCACCCACCAGAGGTCCATGGAAGGTATAGGAACAGGAGTGCAAACTTAGACTGAAGACAGGAGACACCCACCAGAGGCCCGGGGCCATAAGCACCCACCGGAGGCCTGAGACCGGGATGCCCACCAGAGGCTTGAGACCGGAGGCGCTCACAAGTTGCCTGTGACAGGAGGCACCCACTAGAGGCCGAAGAGACCGGAGGCGCTCACAAGTTGCCCATGACAGGAGGCACCCACTAAAGGTTGAAGGCTGGAGGCACCCACCTGAGGCCGAAGGTGCCCCCAAGAGGTGCCCACCAGAGGCCAAAGGCTGGAGGAGCCCACCATTGGCCCGAGGTGCCCAACAGAGGCCCTAGATTTGAGGCACCCACCAGAGGCCCGAGAATCGAGGCACCCACTAGAGGCCCGAGACTCAAGGCACCCACTAGAGGCCCAAGGCTGGAGGTGCCCAACAGAGGCCCAAGGTGCCCACAAAAGTCCTAGGCAGGAGGCGCCCACCAGATCCCAAAAACTGAACTCGCCAAACAGAGGCCTGAGGCAGGAGGCGCCCACTAGCGGCCCAAACCGGAGGTGCCAACCAGAGGCCCGAGACCAGAGGTGCGCACCAGAGGCCCAAGACCAGAGGCTCCCACCAGAGGCCTGGGACCGGAGGTGCCCACCAGAGGCCTAAGGTGCTCACCAGAGGCCAATGACCAAAGGCGCCCCCCAGAGGCCCGAGAACAGAGGTGCCCACCAGAGATCAGAGGTACCCAACAGAGGCCAAAGGCAGGAGGCACCAACCAGAGGCCCGAGGTGCCCACCAGATCCCTGAGGCTGGAGGTTCCCACCAGAGGCCCACGCCAAGATGTGCCGACCAGAGGCCCAAGGCACCCACCAGAGGCCCGAGAATGTAGGTGCCCACCAGAGGCCCAAAATTGGAGGTGCCCACTAGATGCCTGAGGCAGGAGGCGCCCACCAGAGGCACGAGGTATGTACCAGAAGCCCGAGACCAGAGGAAAGCTCATAATCTAATTCGTCATATTGAAACCTACATTTGTTTGTATTTGTTTGTATTTAAAGTTGAGGTGTTTACATGAGTATTGAATTATAGTTATGGTATGATGAGTGGACAATGGAACAGTGTTTCATCTTGAGCCCATTTCATATTTATTTTCTGGCCCTACTTTTGGTAATCTGCCTTGTTTAATGGAGAATGTGGATGGAAGGAGGAGGAGGTGAAGGGGCTTTCTGCCCGACCTCACTTTTATAGAGCGTCAGGTAGAAAGCCCATAATCTAATTCGGCATATTGGGTGCCTAAATTTGGGATAAAAAAAAGAGAGGCAGAGTACTGAAAAGTAGGTTCCATGACTGTGCCCTTAAATACAAACTGGCACTAAATGTATATCTTACATTATGGCCATACAAAGTGTTTCTATTTAAAGTTGAGGTGTTTACATGAGTACTGAATTATAGTAATAGTATGAAGATGGTAGCGAACAGTATGAAGAAGTTATATAAAGTGGTAGATAGTTTGAAGAATTATTTGTGGATGAATGTGTGTCACACTCGGATGAGCGGTTTCAGTGGTATGGAGCTTATGCAAGGTGGTGGCAGGCTAAGGACTGTCTGGAATACTGAAAGGGGTAAGCGGTATGTGCTGCTTTCTGGAATTACCCCTATTAGGCATGCTTAAGTAACAGACAAGCAAGTTAGTTTATTACACTGGAACAGGAGACTTGGAGGCTGGAAGCAGGATAGGTAAGCAGGTGTGAACACACAAGAACTGGCATCTGAGGTAATGCCCACGGTAGGACCAGGAACAGGAGTGCAAACTTAGGCTGAAAGCAGGAGGCATCCACCGGAGGCCAGACACCGGAGTTGCCAACCAGAGGCCTAAGACCAGAGGCGCCTACCAGAGACCCGAGGCAGGGGGTGCCCACCAGAGGCCCGAGGCAGGAGGCACCCACCAGAGGCCCAAGGCAGGAGGTGCCCACCAAAGGCCGGAAGCAGGAGGCGCCCACCAGAGGTCCGAGACCAAAGGTTCCCACCAAAGGATCGAGGCAGGAGGCACCAACCAGAGGCCCATGGTAGGTATAGGAACAGGAGTGCAAACTTAGACTGAAGACAGGAGACACCCACCGGAGGCCCGGGGCCATAAGCGCCCACCGGAGGCCTGAGACCGGGATGCCCACCAGAGGCTTGAGACCGGAGGCGTTCACAAGTTGCCCGTGATAGGAGGCACCCACTAGAGGCCGAAGGCCGGAGGCACCCACCTGAGTCTGAAGGCCCACCCAAGAGGCGCCCACCAGAGGCCAAAGGCTGGAGGAGGCCAGAGGTGCCCACCAGAGGCCCTAGACTTGAGGCGCCCACCAGAGGCCCGAGAATCGAAGCACCCACCAGAGGCCCAAGACTCAAGGCGCCCACCAGAGGCCAAAGGCTGGAGGTGCCCAACAGAGGCCCGAGGTGCCCACAAAAGTCCGAGGCAGGAGGCACCAACCAGATCCCCAAGACCGAACTCGCCTGCCAGAGGCCCGAGACCAGAGGTGTCCGACAGAAGCCTGAGGCAGAATGTGCCCACCAGATACCCGAGGCAGGAGGCTCCTACCAGAGGCTCGAGAACGGAGGTGCCCACCAGAGGCCCAAGAAAGGAGGCGCCCACCAGAGGCCTGAGATCAGAGGCACCCACCAGAGGCCCGAGATCAGAGGCGCCCAACAGAGGCACAAGACTGGAGGCATCCACCAGAGGTTCGAACTGGAGAAGCCCACCAGAGGCCTAAGACCGGAGGCACCCACCAGAGGCCTAAGCCCGGAGGTGCCTGACAGAGGCCTGAGCCCAGAGGTGCCTGACAGAGGCCCGTGAACGGAGGGGCCTACCAGAGGCCTGAGACCAGAGGTGCCCATCACAGGCCCGAGGCAGGAGGAGACACCAAAGGCCCAAGGCAGGTGGCTTCTACTAGAGGCCCAGGAACGGAGGCACGCACCAAAGGCCCGAGGCAGGAGGAGCCCACCAGAGGCACAAGGCAGGTGGCTTCTACTAGAGGCCCAGGAACGGAGGTGCCCACCACAGGCCCGAGGCAGGAGGTGCCCACCAGAGGCCTAAGGCAGGTGGCTTCTACTAGAGGTCCAGGAACGGAGGCACCCATCAGAGGCATGAGGCAGGAGGTGCCCAACAGAGGCCCGAGGTGCCCAACAGAGGTCCGAGGCAGGAGACAGACAACAGAGGCCCAAGCCACCCTCCAAAGGCTGGAGGCGCCCACCAGAGGTCGGAGACCTGTGGCGCCCACCAGAGGCCCACACCCAGTGGTGCCCACCAGAGGCCCAAGACTGAAGGTGCCCACCAGAGTCTTGAGGCAGGAGGCACCTACTAGAGGCCCGAGCCCAGAGGTGCCCAACAGAGGTCTGTGACTAGAGGTGCCTACCAAAGGCCTGAGACCAGATGTGCCTGCCACAGACCAGAAACCAGAGGCACCCACCAGAGGCTCGAGTCAGGAGGTGACCACCAGGGGCCCGAGGTGCCCACCAGAGGCCCTAGCCCGGAGGTGCCCACCAGAGGCCCAAGACCGGAGGCTCCCACCAGAGGCCTGGGACCGGAGGTGCCCTCCAGAGGCCTAAGGTTTCCACCAGAGGCCAATGACCGGAGGCGCCCACCAGAGGCCCGAGAACAGAGATGCCCACTAGAGGTCAGAGGCACCCAACAGAGGCCAAAGGCAGGAGGCACCAACCAGAGGCCCAAGGTTCCCACCAGATCCCTGAGGCTGGAGGTTCCCACCAGAGTCCCATGCCAAGATGTGCTGACCAGAGGCCCAAGGCACCCACCAGAGGCCCGAGAATGTAGGTGCCCACCAGAGGTCCAAAATTGGAGGTGCCCACTAGATGCCCGAGGCAGGAGGCGCCCACCAGAGGCACGAGGTATGTACCAGAAGCCCAAGACCAGAGGAAAGCTCATGATCTAATTCGTCATATTGAAACCTACATTTGCTTGTATTTGTTTGTATTTAAAGTTGAGGTGTTTACATGAGTATTGAATTATAGTTATGGTATGATGAGTGGACAATGGAACAGTTTTTTATCTTGAGCCCATTTCATATTTATTTTCTGGCCCTACTTTTGGTAATCTGCCTTGTTTAACGGAGAATGTGGATTGAAGGAGGAGGAGGTGAAGGGGCTTTCTGCCTGACTTCACTTTTAGAGTGGAGTCAGGTAGAAAGCCCATAATCTAATTTGGCATATTGGGAGCCAAATTGGGAGCCAAATTTGGGATAAAAAAAGAGGCAGGGTACTGAAAAGTAGGTTCCGTGACAGTGTCTTAAATGCAACCTGGCACAAAATGTGTATCTTATATTATGACCATACAGAAGTGTTTGTATTTAAAGTTGACGTGTTTACATCAGTATTGAATTATAGTTATGATATGATGAGTGGACAATGTAACAGTCTTTCATCTTGAACCCACTTCATATTTGTTTTCCGGCCCTACTTTTGGTAATCTGCCTTGTTTAATGGAGAATGTGGATGGAAGGAGGAGGAGGTGAAGGGGCTTTCTTCCCGACCTCACTTTTATAGAGCGTCAGGAAGAAAGCCCATAATCTAATTCAGCATATTGGGTGCCTAAATTTGGGATAAAAAAAGAGAGGCAGAGTACTGAAAAGTAGGTTCCATGAACGTGCCCTTAAATACAAACTGGCACTGAATGTATATCTTACATTATGGCCATACAAAGTGTTTGTATTTAAAGTTGAGGCGTTTACATGAGTACTGAATTATAGTAATAGTATGAAGATGGTAGCAAACAGTATGAAGAAGTTATATAAAGTGGTAGAAAGTTGAAGAATTATTTGTGGATGAATGTGTGTCACACTCGGATGAGTGGTTTCAGTGGTATGGAGCTTATGCAAGGTGGTGGCAGGCTAAGGACTGTCTGGAATACTGAAAGGGGCAAGCGGTATGTGCTACTTTCTGGAATTACCCCTATTAGGCATGCTTAAGTAACAGACAAGCACGTTAGTTTATTACTCTGGAACAGGAGACTTGGAGGCTGGAAGCAGGATAGGTAAGCAGGTGTGAACACACCAGAACTGGCATCTGAGGTAATGCCCACGGTAGGACCAGGAACAGGAGTGCAAACTTAGGCTGAAAGCAGGAGGCGCCCACCGGAGGCCCGACACCAGAGTCGCCAACCAGAGGCCTAAGACCGGAGGCGCCTACCAGAAACCCGAGGTAGGGGGTGCCCACCAAAGGCCCGAGGCAGGAGGCACCCACCAGAGGCCAAAGGCAGGAGGTGCCCACCAGAGGTCTGAGGCAGGAGACGCCCAACAGAGGCCCGAGGCACCCACCAAAGGCCGGAAGCAGGAGACGCCCACCAGAGGTCCGAGACCGAAGGTTCCCACCAAAGGATTGAGGCAGGAGGCACCCACCAGAGGCCCATGGTAGGTATAGGAACAGGAGTGCAAACTTAGACTAAAGACAGGAGACACCCACTGGAGGCCCGGGGCCATAAGCGCCCACCGGAGGCCTGAGACTGGGTTGCCCACCAGAGGCTTGAGACTGGAGGCGCTCACAAGTTGCCTGTGACAGGAGTCACCCACTAGAGGCTGAAGGCTGGAGGCACCCACCAGAGTCCGAAGGCCGGAGGCGCCCCCAAGAGGCACCCACCAACGGCCAACGGCTGGAGGAGCCCACCATTGGCCCGAGGTCTGAGGTGCCCACCAGAGGCCCTAGACTCGAGGCGCCCACCAGAGGCCCAAGACTTAAGGCGCCCACCAGAGGGCCAAGGCTGGAGGTGCCCAACAGAGACCCGAGGGGCCCACAAAAGTCTGAGGCAGGAGGCACCCAACAGATCCCCAAGACCGAACTCGCCAAACAGAGGCCCAAGGCAGGAGGCGTCCACCAGAGGTCAGACACGGGAGGCGCCCACTAGATGCCCAAACTGGAGGCGCCCACCAGAGGCCCGAAACCAGAGGTGTCCACCAGAGGTCTAAGACCGGAGGCGACCAAAAGAGGCCCAAGCCCGGAGGTGCTCGACAGAGGCCCATGACCAGAGGTGCCTGCCAGAAGCCCAAGACCGGAGATGCCCGACAGAGGCCTGAGGCAGGAGGTGCCCACCGGAGACCCGAGGCAGGAGGCTTCTACCAGAGGCTCGAGAACGGAGGCGCCCACCAGAGGCCCAAGAGCGGAGGCACCCACCAGAGGCCCGAAATCAGAGGCGCCCAACAGAGGCACAAGACTGGAGGCATCCACCAGAGGCTCTAATGGGAGGCTCCCACCAGAGGCCTAAGACCAGAGGCACCCACCAGAGGCCTAAGCCCGGAGGTGCCTGACAGAGGCCCGAGCCCAGAGGTGCCTGACAGAGTCCCGTGACCTGAGGTGCCTACCAGAGGCCTGAGATCGGAGGTGCCCACCACAGGCCCGAGGCAGGAAGAGCCCACCAGAGGCCCAAGGCAGATCGCTTCTACTAGAGGCCCAAGAACGGAGGCACCCACCAAAAATCAGAGACAGGAGGTGACCACACGAGGCCCGAAATCAAAGGCGCCCAACAGAGGCACGAGGCAGGAGACACCCACCAGAGGCCTGAGGCAGGAGGTGCCCAACAGAGGCCCGAGGTGCCCAACAGAGGTCCGAGGCAGGAGGCAGTCAACAGAGGCCCAAGCTGCCCACCAAAGTCTAAAGGCGCCCACCAGAGGCCAAAGGCTGGAGGAGGCCAGAGGTGCCCACCAGAGGCCCTAGACTTGAGGTGCCCACCAGAGGCCCGAGAATTGAGGCACCCACCAGAGGCCCAAGGCTCCGTGACCGGAGGTGCCTACCAGAGGCCTGAGACCAGAGGTGCCCACCACAGGCCCGAGGAAGGAGGAGCCCACCAGAGGCCCAAGGCAGGTGGCTTCTATTAAAGGCCCAAGAAAGGAGGTGCCCACCAAAGGCCAGAGACCAGAGGTGCCCACCAGAGGCCCGAAATCAAAGGCGACCAACAGAGGCACGAGGCAGGAGGCACCCACCAGAGGCCTGAGGCAGGAGGTGCCCAACAGAGGCCCGAGGTGCCCAACAGAGGTCTGAGGCAGGAGACAGACAACAGAGGCCCAAGCCGCCCACCAAAGGCTGGAGGTGCCCACCAGAGGTAGGAGACTGGCGGCGCCCACCAGAGCCCGCACCCAGCGGTGCCCACCAGAGGCTCGAGACTGAAGGTGCCCACCAGAGGCTTGAGGCAGGAGGCACCCACTAGAGGCCTGAGCCCAGAGGTGCCCAACAGAGGTCTGTGACTAGAGGTGCCTACCAGAGGCCTGAGACCAGAGGTGCCTGCCACAGACCAGAAACCAGAGGCAACCACCAGAGGCTCGAGTCAGGAGGTGACCACTAGAGGCCCGAGGTGCCCACCAGAGGTCCTAGCCCAGAGGTGCCCACCAGAGGCCCAGGACCAGAGGCTCCCACCAGAGGCCAGGGACCGGAGGTGCCCACCAGAGGCCTAAGGTTCCCACCAGAGACCCGAGAACAGAGGTGCCCACCGGAGAACAGAGGCCCAAGTCAGGAGGCCCGAGGTGCCCAACAGATCCCTGAGGCTGGAGGTTTCCACCAGAGGCCCACGCCAAGATGTGCCGACCAGAGGCCCAAGGCACCCACCAGAGGCCCGAGAACGTAGGTGCCCACCAGAGGCCCAAAATTGGAGGTGCAGACCAGATGCCCGAGGCAGGAGGCGCCCACCAGAGGCACGAGGTATGTACCAGAAGCCAGAGACCAGAGGAAAGCTCATAATCTAATTCGTCATATTGAAACCTACATTTTTTTGTATTTGTTTGTATTTAAAGTTTAGGTGTTTACATGAGTATTGAATTATAGTTATGGTATGATGAGTGGACAATGGAAAAGTTTTTCATCTTGAGTCCATTTCATATTTATTTTCTGGCCCTACTTTTGGTAATCTGCCATGTTTAACGGAGAATGAGGATTGAAGGAGGAGGAGGTGAAGGGGCTTTCTGCCTGACTTCACTTTTAGAGTGGAGTCAGGTAGAAAGCCCATAATCTAATTTGGCATATTGGAGGCGAAATTGGGAGCCAAATTTGGGATAAAAAAAGAGGCAGGGTACTGAAAAGTAGGTTCCGTGACAGTGCCCTTAAATGCAACCTGGCACAAAATGTGTATCTTATATTATGACCATACAGAAGTGTTTGTATTTAAAGTTGAGGTGTTTTCATAAGTATTGAATTATAGTTATGGTATGATGAGTGGACAATGTAACAGTGTTTCATCTTGAGCCCACTTCATATTTGTTTTCCGGCCCTACTTTTGGTAATCTGCCTTGTTTAACAGAGAATGTGGATGGAAGGAGAAGGAGGTGAAGGGGCTTTCTTCCCGACCTCACTTTTATAGAGCATCAGGTAGAAAGCCCATAATCTAATTCAGCATATTGGGTGCCTAAATTTGGGATAAAAAAAAGAGAGGCAGAGTACTGAAAAGTAGGTTCCATGAACTGGCACTGAAGGTATATCTTACATTATGGCCATACAAAGTGTTTGTATTTAAAGTTGAGGTGTTTACATGAGTACTGAATTATAGTAATAGTATGAAGATGGTAGCGAACAGTATGAAAAAGTTAAATAAAGTGGTAGATAGTTTGAAGAATTATTTGTGGATGAATGTGTGTCACACTCGGATGAGTGGTTTCAGTGGTATGGAGCTTATGCAAGGTGGTGGCAGGCTAAGAACTGTCTGGAATACTGAAAGGGGCAAGCGGTTTGTGCTGCTTTCTGGAATTACCCCTAATAGGCATGCTTAAGTAACAGACAAGCACGTTAGTTTATTACACTGGAACAGGAGACTTGGAGGCTGGAAGCAGGATAGGTAAGCAGGTGTGAACACACCAGAACTGGCATCTGAGGTAATGCCCACAGTAGGATCAGGAACAGGAGTGCAAACTTAGGCTGAAAGCAGGAGGCGCCCACTGGAGGCCCGACACCAGAGTCGCCAACCAGAGGCCTAAGACCGGAGGCGCCTACCAGAGACCCGAGGTAGTGGGTGCCCACCAAAGGCCCGAGGCAGGAGGCACCCACCAGAAGCCCAAGGCAGGAGGTGCCCACCAGAAGTCCGAGGCAGGAGACTCCCAACAGAGGCCCGAGGCACCCACCAAAGGCCAGAAGCAGGAGACGCCCACCAGAGGTCTGAGACCGAAGGTTCCCACCAAAGGATTGAGGCAGGAGGCACCCACCAGAGGCCCATGGTAGGTATAGGAACAGGAGTGCAAACTTAGACTAAAGACAGGAGACACCCACTGGAGGCCCGGGGCCATAAGCACCCACCGGAGGCCTGAGACTGGGTTGCCCACCAGAGGCTTGAGACCAGAGGCGCTCACAAGTTGCCCGTGACAGGAGGCACCCACTAGAGGCTGAAGGCTGGAGGCACCCACCAGAGGCCGAAAGCCAGAGGCGCCCCCAAGAGGTGCCCACCAACAGCCAATGGCTGGAGGAGCCCACCATTGGCCCAAGGTCTGAGGTGCCCACCAGAGGCCCTAGGCTTGAGGCGCCCACCAGAGGCCCGAGACTCAAGGCACCCACCAGAGACCCGAGACTCAAGGCGCCCACCAGAGGGCCAAGGATGGAGGTGCCCAACAGAGACCCAAAGTGCCCACAAAAGTCTGAGGCAGGAGGCACCCACCAGATCCCCAAGACCGAACTCGCCAAACAGAGGCCCGAGGCAGGAGGCGCCCACCAGAGGTCGGAAACGAGAGGCGCCCACTAGAGGCCCAAACTGGAGGCGCCCACCAGAGGCCCGAGACCAGAGGTGTCCACCAGAGGTCTAAAACCAGACGCGACCACCAGAGGCCCAAGCCCAGAAGTGCCCGACAGAGGCCCATGACCAGAGGTGCCTGCCAGAGGCCTGAGACCGGAGGTGCCGACAGAGGCCTGAGGCAGGAGGTGCCCACCAGAGACCCGAGGCAGGAGGCTTCTACCAGAGGCTCAAGAATGGAGGCGCCCACCAGAGGCCCAAGACCGGAGGCACCCACCAGAGGCCCGAAATCGGAGGCGCCCAACAGAGGCACAAGACTGGAGGCATCCACCAGAGGCTCTAACGGGAGGCGCCCACCAGAGGCCTAAGACCAGAGGCACCCACCAGAGGCCTAAGCCCTGAGGTGCCTGACAGAGGCCCGAGCCCAGAGGTGCCTGACAGAGGCCCGTGACCAGAGATGCCTACCAGAGGCCTGAGATCGGAGGTGCCCACCACAGGCCCGAGGCAGGAAGAGCCCACCAGAGGCCCAAGGCAGGCGGCTTCTACTAGAGGCCCAAGAACGGAGGCACCCACCAAAGGCCAGAGACCGGAAGTGACCACCAAAGGCCCGAAATCAAAGGTGCCCAACAGAGGCATGAGGCAGGAGGCACCCACCAGAGGCCTGAGGCAGGAGGTGCCCAACAGAAGCCTGAGGTGCCCACCAGAGGTCCGAGGCAGGAGAGGCAGACAACAGAGGCCCAAGCCGCCCACCAAAGTCTAAAGGCGCCCACCAGAGGCCAAAGGCTGGAGGAGGCCAGAGGTGCCCACCAGAGGCCCTAGACTTGAGGCGCCCACCAGAGGCCCGAGAATCGAGGCACCCACCAGAGGCCCAAGACTCAAGGCGCCCACCAGAGGCCCAAGGCTGGAGGTGCCCAACAGAGGCCCGAGGTGCCCACAAAAGTCCGAGGCAGGAGGCGCCCACCAGATCCCCAAGACCGAACTCGCCAAACAGAGCCCTGAGGCAGGAGGCGCCCACCAGAGGTCAGACACGGGAGGCGCCCACTAGAGGCCCAAACCGAAGGCACCCACCAGAGGCCCGAGACCAGAGGTGTCCACCAGAGGTCTAAGACCAGAGACGACCACCAGAGGCCCAAGCCCGGAGGTTCCCGACAGAGGCCCATGACCCGAGGTGCCTGCCAGAGGCCCGAGACCGGAGGTGTCCGACAGAGGCCCGAGGCAGAAAGTGCCCACCAGATACCCGAGGCAGGAGGCTCCTACCAGAGGCTCGAGAACGGAGGTGCCCACCAGAGGCCCAAGACCAGAGGCACCAACCAGAGACCCGAGATCAGAGGCACCCACCAGAGGCCCGAGATCGGAGGTGCCCAACAGAGGCACAAGACTGGAGGCATCCACCAGAGGTTCGAACCGGAGAAGCCCACCAGAGGCCTAACCACGGAGGTGCCTGACAGAGGCCCGAGCCCAGAGGTGCCTGACAGAGGCCCGTGACCGGAGGTTCCTACCAGAGGCCTGAGACCAGAGGTGCCCACCAGAGGCCCGAGGCAGGAGGAGCCCACCAGAGGGCCAAGGCAGGAGGCACCAACCAGAGGCCGAGGTGCCCACCAGATCCCTGAGGCTGGAGGTTCCCACCAGAGGCCCACGCCAAGATGTGCCGACCAGAGGCCCAAGGCACCCACCAGAGGCCCGAGAACGTAGGTGCCCACCAGAGGCCCAAAATTGGAGGTGCCCACCAGATGCCAGAGGCAGGAGGCGCCCACCAGAGGCACGAGGTATGTACCAGAAGCCCAAGACCAGAGGAAAGCTCATAATCTAATTTGTCATATTGAAACCTACATTTGTTTGTATTTGTTTGTATTTAAAGTTGAGGTGTTTACATGAGTATTGAATTATAGTTATGGTATGATGAGTGGACAATGGAACAGTTTTTCATCTTGAGCCCATTTCATATTTATTTTCTGGCCCTACTTTTGGTAATCTGCCTTGTTTAACGGAGAATGAGGATTGAAGGAGGAGGAGGTGAAGGGGCTTTCTGCCTGACTTCACTTTTAGAGTGGAGTCAGGTAGAAAGCCCATAATCTAATTTGGCATATTGGAAGCGAAATTGGGAGCCAAATTTGGGATAAAAAAAGAGGCAGGGTACTGAAAAGTAGGTTCCGTGACAGTGCCCTTAAATGCAACCTGGCACAAAATGTGTATCTTATATTATGACCATACAGAAGTGTTTGTATTTAAAGTTGAGGTGTTTACATCAGTATTGAATTATAGTTATGGTATGATGAGTGGACAATGTAACAGTCTTTCATCTTGAGCCCACTTCATATTTGTTTTCCGGCCCTACTTTTGGTAATCTGCCTTGTTTAACAGAGAATGTGGATGGAAGGAGGAGGAGGTGAAGGGGCTTTCTTCCCGACCTCACTTTTATAGAGCATCAGGTAGAAAGCCCATAATCTAATTCAGCATATTGGGTGCCTAAATTTGGGATAAAGAAAAGAGAGGCAGAGTACTGAAAAGTAGGTTCCATGACCGTGCCCTTAAATACAAACTGGCACTGAATGTATATCTTACATTATGGCCACACAAAGTGTTTGTATTTAAAGTTGAGGTGTTTACATGAGTACTGAATTATAGTAATAGTATGAAGATGGTAGCGAACAGTATGAAGAAGTTATATAAAGTGGTAGATAGTTTGAAGACTTATTTGTGGATGAATGTGTGTCACACTCGGATGAGTGGTTTCAGTGGTATGGAGCTTATGCAAGGTGGTGGCAGGCTAAGGACTGTCTGGAATACTGAAAGGGGCAAGCTGTATGTGCTGCTTTCTGGAATAACCCCTATTAGGCATGCTTAAGTAACAGACAAGCACGTTAGTTTATTACACTGGAACAGGAGACTTGGAGGCTGAAAGCAGGAGAGTTAAGCAGGTGTGAACACACCAGAACTGGCATCTGAGGTAATGCCCATTAGTGATGTCACGAACTGTTCGCACGCGAATGGTTCACAGCGAACATAGCTTGTTCGCGTTCGCGTTTGTGGGCGAACACATGGCGATGTTCGATCCGCCCCTATGTGTTATCATTGTGGAAACTTTGACCCTTTATGTCACAGCCGCCTGACACATTAGAGCCAACCAACATCAGACACTCCCTCACAGACACTCCCAGCTACTCGGAATCCGCCATTTTAGACTCATAACGACCTTGCTTTCTTAATGAGAGGACGTGTTGTGTTTTTGCTCCTGACATTAATAGGAAAAACATAGCTAGGCTAGTGTATTTAGTGTCCAGAAGGACTCCACTTATCTGTGCTGCAAGCACAGCACCCCAAAATGCCCTTTTTAGGGCTATATTTCGTGTCGTTTTTTTTTTTTCGTTTTTTTTTTATTAGCATTTGCCTGGCTTTCAGCTGTGTGTTTAAGGCTCACAGCATATGCTGTGACTACTGCCACCACTGATATCTCCCTAACAACATTAGTTTAAATTTAACTAACCCAAAAATTTAATTATTTTTCTAGTGTAATTTTTTTTCATTTTCTATCAGGCCAGTGTCACACAGCATATACTCTGGTTCATTGCTCTGTGCCAGTCAGCAGCCACCAGTGTTAATATCCATTTATATCATTATTTTAAATTTAAAAAAATATATATATATTTTGCTAGTGTAATCTAATTACATTTACTATCATGCCTGTGTCTGTCATGCTCACTCAGCATTAATATACCTCCTTTTTTTCAGTATTTTGGTTAATTGGTCTGTGCCAGGCAGCCACCCAGCACTCATATCTATTCTTCTTCACCTTAATTTTAATATAAAAAAAAAAGTTTAAATTTGTTTGCTAGTGTAATCTAATATAATTTTCTATCCGGCCTGTGTGTTTTGCTGACATAGAGAGGCTACTGTGTTTACTTGCTGCCCTCCCTAGTCTATGAGCCACGACTCATATGTGTTTAACCTTTTTTTAATTTTCCTCGCCAAAAAATAATTCCAATCATTTTTCTAGTGTAATCTAATAGTATTTTCTATCAGGCGTGTGTGTATCCGACTTACAGAGCCTACTGTTTTTAATAGCTGCCCTTCCAAGGCTATCAGCCACAACTCATATGTATGTGCTTAATCTTTTTCTTAAAATTTACAACAAAAAGTCTTTAAATCATTATGCTAGTGTAATCTAATTGTATTTTCTATCAGGCCTGTGTCTAACTGTCTATCTGACTTACACAGCATACTGTTGTTATAATTGCTGCCCTACGTAGCAGCCAGCCAGTGCGACCACTCATAGAGTCATATGTGCATTGCACTTCTTAACATAATTTTAATATTAAAATCTAAAATTTTCAAATATTTTGCTAGTGTAATCTAACTTAATTTTCTATCAGTCCTGTGTTTTTGTCACTTACACAGCATACTGTGTTAAATTGCTGCCCTACCTACCATCCACGACTCATATCTGCCAGCCTGTCTGCCAGGCCCAAGTAGCCAATTAGTGGCACCAATCACAATTCTTGTAACAGTAATTAAAAAAAAAAATCATAATTTTTTGGACTGCAAATATTCAGTCTCCTAGTGCCATTGAATTTCATTTACCTCCTGCCTGCCACTGCCAGCCTTTTGTGCCAGGCCGTCTAGCCAACTATTTACACCAATCATAATTGTTGTCACAGACAGTATAGTTAGTAATTTAAATAAAAATTTTTTTTAGTGTTGATCTTAATCCTCAGTTTGCTCGTGCCCTAGAATTGCACTTTTCTACTGCCTTCCAAGCCTGTGTACCAGGCCTACTTGAAAAATATTTACACCAATCATAGTTGTTGTGACAGTATTCTTAATAATTAAAAATTAAAATTGTTGGTAATAGCTGTTGTGAATCCTCAGTTTGCTGGTGCCAGTGAATAGCACTTTCCTCCTGCCTTGCAGCCTGCTGTGTGCCCGGCCCACCTAGCCAATTATTGCCAGCAATCATATTTCTTTTAACAGTATTGCAAAAATTGTCAATCATCACTGTTTTGACTGTCAGTAATCAGTCTCCTAGTGTCCTTGAATTGCATTTACCTCCTGCCTGCCAGCCTTTTGTGCCAGGCCGTCTTTCCAACTATTTACACCAATTATAATTGTTGTCACAGTATAGTTACTAATTAAAATTAAAAAATTCTTGATTGTTGATGATCTTAATCCTCAGTTTGCTCGTGCCCTAGAATTGCACTTTTTTACTTCCTTGCAAGACTGTGTGCCAGGCCTACTTGAAAAATATTTACACCAATCATATTTGTTGTGACAGTATTCTTAATAATTAAAAATTAAATTTTTTGTCAATAGTTGTTGTGAATCTTCAGTTTGCTGGTGCCATTGAATAGCACTTTCCTCCTGCCTTGCAGCCTGCTGTGTGCCCGGCCCACCTAGCCAATTATTGCCAGCAATCATATTTCTTTTAACAGTATTGCAAAAATTGTCAATCATCACTGTTTTGACTGTCAGTAATCAGTCTCCTAGTGTCCTTGAATTGCATTTACCTCCTGCCTGCCAGCCTTTTGTGCCAGGCCGTCTTTCCAACTATTTACACCAATCATAATTGTTGTCACAGTATAGTTACTAATTAAAATTTAAAAATTCTTGATTGTTGATGATCTTAATCCTCAGTTTGCTCGTGCCCTAGAATTGCACTTTTTTACTTCCTTGCAAGACTGTGTGCCAGGCCTACTTGAAAAATATTTACACCAATCATATTTGTTGTGACAGTATTCTTAATAATTAAAATTTTTGTTAATAGTTGTTGTGAATCTTCAGTTTGCTGGTGCCATTGAATAGCACTTTCCTCCTGCCTTGCAGCCTGCTGTGAGCCCGGCCCACCTAGCCAATTGTTGCCAGCAATCATATTTTCTTTTAACAGTATTGCAAAAATTGTCAATCATCACTGTTTTGACTGTCAGTAATCAGTCTCCTAGTGTCCTTGAATTGCATCTACCTCCTGCCTGCCAGCCTTTTGTGCCAGGCCGTCTTGCCAACTCTTTACACCAATCATAATTGTTGTCACAGTATAGTTACTAATTAAAATTAAAAAAAATTTGATTGTTGATCTTAATCCTCAGTTTGCTTGTGCCATTGAATTGCACTTTTCTACTGCCTGCCAGCCTGTGTGCCAGGCCCAACTATCCAATTAGTGCCAGCAATCATATTTCTTCATCACTGTTTTGGCTGTCAGTAATCAGTCTCCTAGGGTCCTTGAATTGCATCTACCTCCTGCCTGCCAGCCTTTTGTGCCAGGCCGTCTTGCCAACTATTTACACCAATCCTATTTTTTTGTCACAGTATAGTTACTAATTAAAATTAAAAAATCTTGATTGTTGATGATCTTAATCCTCAGTTTGCTTGTGCCCTAGAATTGCACTTTTCTACAGCCTTCCAAGCCTGTGTGCCAGGCCTACTTAAAAAATATTTACACCAATCATATTTGTTGTGACAGTATTCTAATAATTAAAAATTAAAATTTTTGGTAATAGTTGTTGTGAATCCTCAGTTTGCTGGTGCCATTGAATAGCACTTTCCTCCTGCCTTGCAGCCTGCTGTGAGCCAGGCCAACCTAGCCATTTGTTGCCAGCAATCATATTTCTTTTAACAGTATTGCAAAAATTGTCAATCATCACTGTTTTGACTGTCAGTAATAAGTCTCCTAGTGTCCTTGAATTGCATCTACCTCCTGCCTGCCATCCTTTTGTGCCAGGCTGTCTTGCCAACTATTTACAACAATCATAATTTTTGGTCACAGTATAGTTACTAATTTCAATTTAAAAATTCTTGATTGTTGATGATCTTAATCCTCAGTTTGCTCGTGCCCTAGAATTGCACTTTTCTACTGCCTTCCAAGCCTGTGTGCCAGGCCTACTTGAAAAATATTTACACTAATCATAGTTGTTGTGACAATATTCTTAATAATTAAAAATTAAAATTGTTGGTAATAGTTGTTGAGAATCCTCAGTTTGCTGGTGCCATTGAATAGCACTTTCCTGCTGCCTTGCAGCCTGTTGTGAGCCAGGCCCACCTAGCCAATTGTTGCCAGCAATCATATTTCTTTTAACAGTATTGCAAAAATTGTCAATCATCACTGTTTTGACTGTCAGTAATCAGTCTCCTAGTGTCCTTGAATTGCATCTACCTCCTGCCTGCCAGCCTTTTGTGCCAGGCCGTCTTGCCAACTATTTACACCAATCATAATTGTTGTCACAGTATAGTTACTAATTAAAATTAAAAAAAAATTGATTGTTGATCTTAATCCTCAGTTTGCTTGTGCCATTGAATTGCACTTTTCTACTGCCTGCCAGCCTGTGTGCCAGGCCAAACTATCCAATTAGTGCCAGCAATCATATTTCTTCATCACTGTTTTGACTGTCAGTAATCAGTCTCCTAGTGTCCTTGAATTGCATCTACCTCCTGCCTGCCAGCCTTTTGTGCCAGGCCGTCTTGCCAACTATTTACACCAATCCTAATTTTTTGTCACAGTATAGTTACTAATTAAAATTAAAAAATCTTGATTGTTGATGATCTTAATCCTCAGTTTGCTTGTGCCCTAGAATTGCACTTTTCTACAGCCTTCCAAGCCTGTGTGCCAGGCCTACTTAAAAAATATTTACAATAATCATATTTGTTGTGACAGTATTCTAATAATTAAAAATTAAAATTTTTGGTAATAGTTGTTGTGAATCCTCAGTTTGCTGGTGCCATTGAATAGCACTTTCCTCCTGCCTTGCAGCCTGCTGTGAGCCAGGCCCACCTAGCCATTTGTTGCCAGCAATCATATTTCTTTTAACAGTATTGCAAAAATTGTCAATCATCACTGTTTTGACTGTCAGTAATCAGTCTCCTAGTGTCCTTGAATTGCATCTACCTCCTGCCTGCCATCCTTTTGTGCCAGGCCGTCTTGCCAACTATTTACAACAATCATAATTTTTGGTCACAGTATAGTTACTAATTTCAATTTAAAAATTCTTGATTGTTGATGATCTTAATCCTCAGTTTGCTCGTGCCCTAGAATTGCACTTTTCTACTGCCTTCCAAGCCTGTGTGCCAGGCCTACTTGAAAAATATTTACACCAATCATAGTTGTTGTTGTTACAATATTCTTAATAATTAAAAATTAAAATTGTTGGTAATAGTTGTTGAGAATCCTCAGTTTGCTGGTGCCATTGAATAGCACTTTCCTGCTGCCTTGCAGCCTAATGTGAGCCAGGCCTACCTAGCCAATTGTTGCCAGCAATCATATTTCTTTTAACAGTATTGCAAAAATTGTCAATCATCACTGTTTTGACTGTCAGTAATCAGTTTCCTAGTGTCCTTGAATTGCATCTACCTCCTGCCTGCCAGCCTTTTGTGCCAGGCCGTCTTGCCAACTATTTACACCAATCATAATTGTTGTCACAGTATAGTTACTAATTAAAATTAAAAAAAATTTGATTGTTGATCTTAATCCTCAGTTTGCTTGTGCCATTGAATTGCACTTTTCTACTGCCTGCCAGCCTGTGTGCCAGGCCCAACTATCCAATTAGTGCCAGCAATCATATTTCTTTTAACAGTATTGCAAAATTTGTCAATCATCACTGTTTTGACTGTCAATCTGCAGTCTACTAGTGCCCTTGAATTGCATTTTCCTCCTGCCTGCCTGCCTGTGTGCCAGTCCCAACTAGCCAATTAGTGCCACCACTCATATTTATTGTAACAGGATTGGAATTTTTGTTAATCATAACTGTTTTGACTGTGATTTTTCAGTCTCCTAGTGCCATTGAATTGCAGTTTCCTTTCTCCCAGCGTGTGTGCCAGACAGGCCCATTTGCCAAATAGTGCCAAACAATCATATTTGTTGCCACCGTACTTGTAAGTTGTAATATTTTAAAAAATTAACAATTTGTGATTTTTAAAACATCTGTCTTTTTTGTTGTTGTCAGTCTCACAGCGTATACTGTGCCCACTTTCACAGTGCCACCACTCAATTGGTGTAATAGTATTGTTAGTGTCCATTTAAAAAAAAATGACAGGCAGAGGCAGGCCACCCCGCAGGTTCCGTGGTCGTGGTCGTGGTGCTGTGATTCCTTTAGACCCTACAAATATGCACATTGTTCAGACGCCGGGTGCCAGGGGGGATGCAAAAACTTCTGAGGAGGACCTAGTTGAATGGCTAACACAGGACACCCAATCTTCTTCAGCTTCCGCTGCTAGTCCTCCTAACCTTGACGCACCATCTAAGTCCAGCTGTGCTTTGGGCAGGTCTCAAGTGACCAGTGCCACTCCGCCGCCTGTCGCCACCACCAACACTAGCACCACAGCCGCTTCACTTGATCTGTCACAGGAGTTATTGACACATCATTTGGAAGAAATGAGTGATGCGCAACCATCATTGACAGAGGATGTAGATAATAGTGATCAGTCTCAGTCAGGCAGCATTACCGACATGGAGGTAGGGTGTGATGATGATGATGTTGTACCCGCTGCTGCTTCCTTTCTTGATGTTTCAGATACAAGTGAAGCGGTTGATGATGATGTGTTGGTGGATGTCACGTGGGTGCCCGCTAGAAGAGAAGAAGAAGAGGGGGAAAGTTCAGATGGAGAGACAGAGAGGAGGAGGAGCAGGAGACGATTTGGAAGCATGGGGAGGTCGTTTCAAGGAGCTAGTGGCACAGTCAGACAGCATGCATCGTCACCAGGGGTCAGCCAGACAGCACGCCGACGCCCATCAACGCATGCTGTTGCCACCACCAGAATGCCGTCATCGCAGAGCTCAGCAGTGTGGCATTTTTTTTGTGTCTGCCTCTGACAACAGCGATGCTATTTGCAACCTGTGCCAAAAGAAACTGAGTCGTGGGAAGTCCAACAGCCACCTAGGTACTACTGCTTTGTGAAGGCACATGGTCTCCTATCACAAAGGCCGATGGGAAGAACACATGAGTAGAAGCAGCACACAAAGTGAAAGCCGCCCTCCTCCTCCTGCTCCAGCATCTTCAGCCACGTCAACCAGTGCTGTCCTCCTTGCCCCCTCTCAACCATCCTCCACTCAGTCTCTCTTACGTAGCAGTTCCTGGTCATCTGCCAACAGTCAGGTGTCTGTCAAGGACATGTTTGAGCGTAAGAAGCCAATTTCTCAAAGTCACCCCCTTGCCCGGCGTCTGACAGCTGGCTTGTCTGAACTCTTAGCCCGCCAGCTTTTACCATACAAGCTGGTGGAGTCTGATGCTTTCAAAAAATTTGTATCTATTGGGACACTGCAGTGGAAGGTACCTGGCAGAAATTTCTTTTCACAAAAGGCAATCCCAAACCTGTACTCTGTTGTGAGAAAGGAAGTTATGGCATGTCTGGCACACAGCGTTGGGGCAAGGGTCCATATGACCATGGATAGCTGGTCTGCAAAGCATGGTCAGGGCAGGTATATCACCTACACTGCGCATTGGGTAAACCTGCTGACTTCTGACAAGCATGGAATGCGTGGCTCTGCAGAAGAGTTGGTGACACCGCCACGACTTGCAGGCAGGCCTGCTGCTACCTCCTCTACTCCTCCTACTCCATCCTCTTCCATAACCTCTTCCTCGGCTGAATCCTCTTCAACTTCTGCGTCTTGCTCCACATCTATGGCACCCCCCCAGCTCCCCAGGTACTATGCTACATACCGGGTACGGCAGTGTCACGCCGTCTTGGGGTTGACTTGCCTGAAAGCGGAGAGTCACACCACACCAGCACTCCTGACCGCCCTGAACGCACAGGTGGATCAGTGGCTGACTCCGCACCAACTGGAGATTGGCAAGGTTGTTTCTGACAATGGAAGTAATTTGGTGGCGGCATTGAAATTGGGCAAGTTGACACATGTGCCGTGCATGACACATGTGTGTAATTTAATTGTACAACAATTTGTCCATATGTACCCAGGCTTACAGGACGTCCTGAAGCAGGCCAGGAAGGTGTGTGGCCATTTCAGGCGTTCCTACACGGCCATGGCGCACTTGTCCGATATCCAGCGTCGAAATAACCTGCCAGTGAGGCGCTTGATTTGCGACAGCCCGACACGGTGGAATTCAACACTCCTAATGTTTGACCGCCTGTTCCAACAAGAAAAAGCTGTTAATGAGTATTTGTATGACCGGGGTGCTAGGCCAGCCTCTGGGGAGCTGGGGATATTTTTTCCAAATTACTGGACGCTCATGCGCAATGCCTGTAGGCTCATGCGTCCTTTTGAGGAGGTGACAAACCTTGTCAGTCGCACCGAAGGCACCATCAGCTACATCATACCATTTGTTTTCTTCCTGGAGCGTGCCCTGCGAAGAGTGCTGGATCAGGCAGTAGATGAGCGTGAAGAGGAAGCGGGAGAGTTGTGGTGTCCATCACCCCCGCAAACAGCCGAATCAGCATTGCTTGCTGGACCTGCGGCAACGCAGGAAGAGGATTGTGAGGAATAGGAGTCAGAGGAGGAATGTGGCTTTGAGGAGGATGAGGAAGACCGAGCACAACAGTCATCCCAGGGTGCTCGTTGTTGTCACCTCTCTGGTACCCGTGGTGTTGTACGTGGCTGGGGGGAAGAAGATACCATCAGTGAGATTAGTGAGGAGGAGGAACGCGACATGATTAGCTCAGCATCCAACCTTGTTCAAATGGGTTCTTTCATGCTGTCGTGCCTGTTGAGGGACCCTCGTATAAAAAAGCTGAAGGAGAACGACCTGTACTGGGTGTCCACGCTCCTCGACCCCCGGTATAAGCATAAAGTGCCTGAAATGTTACCAAATTCCCGCAAGTCGGAAAGGATGGAGCATTTTAAGAATATATTAAAAACTATGCTTTACACAGCGTATAAGGGTGATGTCACAGAACCACGGGAATGTAACAGGGAAAGAGATGAAATTAATCCTCCTCCTCCCACGACCACGGCGGCAAGGACCGGGCGCTTTCCTGACGTCTTGTTGATGGAGGACATGCGTACCTTTTTAACTCCCATGCACCATCAGAGCCTTTCGGGATCCCGCCTTAGAGAAAGACTCAACCAACAGGTAGCAGACTACCTAGCTTTAACAGCGGATCTCGACACTCTCAGGAGCGATGGACCCCTTGACTACTGGGTGTGCAGGCTGGACTTGTGGCCTGAGCTATCCCAATTTGCAATGGAACTTCTGGCCTGCCCCGCTTCAAGTGTCCTGTCCGAAAGGACTTTTAATGCAGCAGGAGGTTTTGTCACTGAGAAGAGAAGTCACCTAGGTCAAAAAAGCCTTGACTATCTCACTTTTATAAAAATGAATGAGGGCTGGATCCCGAAGGGACTGACATTGGGCGATACATTTGAATAAAAAAGTCCTGATGATGAGATGAGCTGGCTTGCGCTACAACTGGTACACAGGCTGGCCTTTTTTTTTTGTTATAAAGTCGGAGGACTTGCTTGACTTATCCGCCAACAAGTAATGTTCAAGCCACAAGCTTTTAGGGCACTTTATAAATGTTTTACAAACATCGATTTTTCTGGCCGCTGCTACAGCAGTTGCTACAACAATACCCCAATTTTTCAGTCATTTGTACATTCCGAATTTTTCTGGCCTCTGCTGCAGCTCTGTGGGTACAAAACTCAAATAAAAAAAATAAGGCACATAACACTAGTGATTAAACTGTTACGAATTGTACAACTTAACACACCACTCATATCTGGTGGACCATTAAATTGAACGCAAAATGCCACAAATTTGAAAGAGTAGGACTGACCAAGCATCTTTATCCGTCTCTTGGTTGCTCTAAATTATCTCTGTGTTCCATCTATGCCATACCTGTACTCTATTGTGCAAAAGGGTGGCATATGTGGTGTTTCATGCTGTTGTGCCTGTTGCGGGTCATGGCCCATGATATAAAAAGGCTGAAGGAAAACGACCTGTAATGAGTGCCCCATCCAGTTTTTAGAAAAATGTTCCTGGTTCCTCTCAATTATCTCTGGGTTTCTAAAATGGATGCCATACCTGTACTCGCTTGTGCAAAAGGATGGCATATGTGGTGGTGTTTCCTGCAGTTGTTTCTGTTGAGGGTGCTGGACCCTCTTATAAAAAAGCTGAAGGAGAACGACCTGGAGTGGGAGTCCAAGCATGGTTTTTGGGGATATTTCACTTTTACAAACAATTATCTGTGAGTTTCACAAATCAATGCCGTACCAGTACTCTATTGTTTCAAAGTATGCCATATGTTCTCTTTCTTGCTGGTATTTTGTTTGAGGGTCCTGGACCCTCTTATAAAAATGCCTAAGGAGAAAGAGGTGTACTGGGTGTCCACTCATTTTTTTTTTCTATTTCACATTTGACCAAAATTATCTCTGGGTTTGTAAAATTAATGCTGTACCTGTACTCTATTGTTCAAAAGGATGCCATACGTCCTCTTTCCTGCTGGTGTTTTTTTTGAGGGTCCAGGACCCTCTTATAAAAAGGCCTAAGGAGAAAGAGGTGTACTGGGTGTCCACTCATTTTTTTTTTCTATTTAACAATTGACCAAAATGATCTCTGGTTTTGTAAAATCAATGCTGTACCTGTACTCTATTGTTCAAAAGGATGCCATACGTCCTCTTTCCTGCTGGTATTTTTTTTGAGGGTCCAGGACCCTCTTATAAAAATGCCTAAGGAGAAAGAGGTGTACTGGGTGTCCACTCATTTTTTTTTCTATTTAACAATTGACCAAAATGATCTCTGCTTTTGTAAAATCAATGCTGTACCTGTACTCTATTGTTCAAAAGGATGCCATACGTCCTCTTTCCTGCTGGTGTTTTTTTTTTTGAGGGTCCAGGACCCTCTTATAAAAAGGCCTAAGTAAGGAGAAAGAAGTGCACTGGGTGTCCATCGAATCATTTTTTTTATTCAAATTTCCATTTGCAAAAAATTATCTCTGGGTTTCTAAAATCAATGCCTTTCCTGTACTCTATTGTTCAAAAGGATGCCATATGTCCTCTTTCCTGCTGGTGTTTTGTTTGAGGGTCCTGGACCCTCTTATAAAAAGGCGTAAGGAGAAAGAATTGTACTGGGTGTCCATCCAATCATTTTTTTTATTCAAATTCACGGTTGCAACAAATTATCCCCGGGTTTCTAAAATCAATGCCTTTCCTATAATCTTTTTTTCACAAAGGATGCCATATGTCCTCTTTCCTACTGCTGGTTTTGTTGAGTGTCCTGGAGCCTCTGCTAAAAAGGCCTAAGGATAAATAAGTGTACTGGGTGTCTATTCAATGTTTTTTTTTAGATTTCCTGGTTGTAACAAATTTTCTCTGTGTTTCTAAAATCAATGCCTTTCCTGTAATCTATTTTTCAAAAGGATGCCATATGTCCTTGTTACGGTACCAACAGTGTACCAAGGGTTAATACCAGGGAACAACGTCCTGCATAGGACATCAGCAATTCACAAACCAGCCAGTTTTCAGGTTTAAACAGAATGACATTTATTAAAGGCTAGATGCCTAGTATATATACAGGTTTTGACCCCAGATGGGGGGGTTGAAAGACTCTTGTACATTTAGATAAAAAGGGGAAGACACCCTTTTATGAAACAGTAGAATTACATTACTTAAATACTTTACTTAGGCAGATAACAACTTAAACACATTTGGCTTGTCTTATCACCTAGCGTCTGCTTTCAGAGGGTGATTAAACAATGGCCTGTTTATTACTTAAATGTAATTATAGCACACAATAGCTGAGGCCAGAAAACCTGTCTTAGAAATTAGATTCTTAGCTAAACACAATTAACTCCTTCAGTCCTGACAGAAGGGTCTGTCACATCGCTCCCCCCTTGTGGAACACTCCGGCAGACCCAGCTTGACCCTTTGGCGGGTCAACCTGGGGATGACCGGACTAGGAGGTGGTAGGCATGTCAGTTTGTCAGGACAATCCATCTGTATTTCCGTTATGAGAGAGAATTCCTGTCCATACAAACAAGGGTTCAACTTCCTCAGTGCCCAGACTAGGGCTAAACAGTCCTTCAAAATCTCATCAGCTTCTTTACGAGTTTTCTGTACCTGCTCTTTATAGGTATCCACAATCCCTTCATACTGACATAGGGTGCCCTTGAGTTGCTGCACCTCACTATGAGCCAGCGTCAGCTTCTCCTCCAGTGTCACTAAGTTTGTCTTTAATGTTTCATGTTCCACTCTCAAGCTGGTGTTTTCTGCAGTCTGTCGGTGCAGCCTGTCTAGCAGAGATTCCTGTTCTAAACATGTTTTTTCCTCTGCACTCCTCTTCTCTCCCGCTAGCACTGTTACATGATTATTTAACGTGACCATTTCATCCTCTACGTGACTCTTCTCCTTCATCAGCGCATTGTAACGGGACTTCCACGTATCAATAGCGGATAGAGATTTACTGAGCTCAGCGTCCTGGGGCTTAGCAGCAGGTGGGTCACTCTCTGCTGCATGGATCTGGGCACGGGTAGTCACAGGGTTAACATCAGCGGGACCCATAGGAGCGTAGGCAGAAACAAGGGGGGCCAAGTCATTTCCAAGAAGAACATCAGCAGGTAAGTCCTTCTTGACCCCCACATTCACAGGTCTAGCGCCCACTCCCCAATCCAAATGTACAACAGGTAGGCTGAACACATCGCCCCCTGCTACCCTCACAGCCACAGTGTCTCCAGTGTACTGTTTCTCAGACACCAAGTTCTTTTGAAGCAAGGTCATGGTAGCACCAGTATCCCGTAGACCACTGACCTTCTTCCCATTCACTTTAACCAGTTGCTGGTTATTCCGGTGGGCAGCTTGCACAAGGTCTGCCTCATGTAGTATGCTCCAGCATTCTTGCGCCTCTACGTAGCGGGCCGCAGGCTGAGGATTACGTGGGATTCTGCTGGCAGGTCTTCTCCAGGACTGTGCTTGGTTTGCTGAATTTAGGGGACACTCTGGTCTTTTGTGCCCTAGTTGCTTACATCCAAAGCACCGAATCGGTTGTGAGTAGCCCCGCGAATTGAACCGGGCTTTCTGAGGGTAATTCGTGGCCAGAGGCCGTGTGGTATAGCGGTGCGCCGGGGGTTGGTAACTGGCAGCTGCTTGGGTGACTGGGGGTCTGTACTCCACTCTAGCAGGGGGCTTAGTGGTAGCAGTGTCCAGTTTGCGGGCATCCGTATACTCATCTGCCAAGCGAGCCGCTTCATGCAGGGTGTAGGGTTTACGGTCCCGAACCCACTCTCGAACTCCTGCGGGTAACTTGTCGAAGCAATGTTCCAACAGGAATAGCTGCAGCACCTCTTCCCCAGATACGGCTTGGCACCCCGCTATCCAGTGAGCTGCTGTGCGGTGCACCTTACATGCCCACTCAAGGTAGGAATCACCAGCTAATTTAACAGTGTCTCTGAACCGCCTCCGGTATGCCTCCGGTGTAACCGCATACCTGGAGAGCAGAGCCTCTTTTACAGTATTATAATCCCCGACTTCCTCATCTGGAATGGCCCGAAAAGCCTCACTGGCCCGGCCGGATAATTTTCCGGATAATATCATGACCCAGTCCTCTGCGGGTACCTTGTGTAGTGCACATTGCCTCTCAAAATCCGCAAGGTACCCATCAATCTCTCCTTCTGTTTCCAGGAAGTTTTTAAAAGCTGCAAAATGTACTTTTCTCTTTTCCACTGGGTTTGCTGCAGCGCTGCTTTGGCGAAGTAGGTTGGCCTCCACAGCTGCTATGACCCGGTCGATAATTTCCGCAGATGGGTTGGGGCCATAATGTGCCAGTCTTATTTTAACCGCCCGATCAAAGCTTGCTTCTGCGGGGGTTCTGTCTACTATGCTGGGCCCATTGGTTCCTTCTGTCCCTGGTACTCTTTCCATCTTAGTCAGTATTGTAATAATCCCCCTCTTCCTGAGGTTACTGGCTTGTGTAGTTGCTCTTCTGGGCGATAAGGTTCATTCCGTCGCTTGCCACCAATGTTACGGTACCAACAGTGTACCAAGGGTTAATACCAGGGAACAACGTCCTGCATAGGACATCAGCAATTCACAAACCAGCCAGTTTTCAGGTTTAAACAGAATGACATTTATTAAAGGCTAGATGCCTAGTATATATACAGGTTTTGACCCCAAATGGGGGGTTGAAAGACTCTTGTACATTTAGATAAAAAGGGGAAGACGCCCTTTTATGAAACAGTAGAATTACATTACTTAAATACTTTACTTAGGCAGATAACAACTTAAACACATTTGGCTTGTCTTATCACCTAGCGTCTGCTTTCAGAGGGTGATTAAACAATGGCCTGTTTATTACTTAAATGTAATTATAGCACACAATAGCTGAGGCCAGAAAACCTGTCTTAGAAATTAGATTCTTAGCTAAACACAATTAACTCCTTCAGTCCTGACAGAAGGGTCTGTCACATCCCTCTTTCAGGCTGTTGTTTCTGTTGAGGCTCCGGGACCCTCGTATTAAAAAGGCCTGAGGATAAATAAGTGTAACGGGTGTCTAATCAATGTATTTTACTATTTCACGGTTGCAAATAATGATCTGTGGGTTTCTAAAATCAATGCCTTTACTGTAATCTTTTATTCAAAAGGATGACATATCTCCTCTTTCATGCTGTTGTTTTGGTTGAGGCTCCGGGACCCTCGTATTAAAAAGGCCTGAGCATAAATAAGTGTAACGGGTGTCTAATCAATGTTTTTTTCTATTTCACGGTTGCAAATAATGATCTGTGGGTTTCTAAAATCAATGCCTTTACTGTAATCTATTATTCAAAAGGATGACATATCTCCTCTTTCATGCTGTTGTTTCGGTTGAGGCTCCGGGACCCTCGTATTAAAAAGGCCTGAGGATAAATAAGTGTAACGGGTGTCTAATCAATGTTTTTTTCTATTTCCCGGGTCATATAAATGATCTCTGGGATTCTAAAATCAATGCCTTTCCTGTAATCTATTATTCAAAAGGATGACATATCTCCTCTTTCATGCTGTTGTTTCGGTTGAGGCTCCGGGACCCTTTTATTAAAAATGCCTGAGGATAAATAAGTGTAACGGGTGTCTAATGAATGTTTTTTTCTATTTCAAGGGTCATATAAATGATCTCTGGGATTCTAAAATCAATGCCTTTCCTGTAATCTATTATTCAAAAGGATGACATATCTCCTCTTTCATGCTGTTGTTTTTTTTGAGGTCCGGAACACTATTCTAAAAAGGCAGAAGGAGAATGACCTGTACTGTACTGGGTGTCCAATCATGTTTTTGTTTTCTATTTCACGGTTCATAATAAATATCGCTGTGTAACTAAAATCAATGCCATACCTGTACTCGGTTGTTCAAAAGGATGGCATATGTGGTGTTTCATTCTGTTGTGGTTGTTGAGGGTCGTGGCCGTGAGACAGCGTATAAAACGGCTGAAGGAGAACAACCTGTACAGCCTTGCTCCTCTTTTTTAGGCAGGCCAGCTCTTTGCATACATGCCCACAGACTCTGTAACGCATGCCTCTTTTAGGGAGAGGTGCAGCCATAATGCATGGTCAGAAACTCTGCCTGCAACTGTTATACTCGATTTTGCGAAAGGAAGTAAGCTTACCATGGTTCCCTGCATGCACGTATTGTTGTTATATTTTGGTGAGGGTAATCATGATGGCCATGAAGACCACCACCACTGAGAGTCCTGGAAGTAACAGGGATGAGATGAAAGAGCTAAGAATAGTAGAACTTGAAACAACAGAGTTAGCCATGGGTGTTAGTGCAAAACCGCTTGGCTTTTTTTTGGCTTTGGGTGCGGCTATTCATGCAGGCCATATAGAGCTGACAACATTCGGTGTCGTATCAGCTATTAAACTAATAAGAACAGTACTACCAAAATACATACAATGAAGGGCCTTAGGAAGACTGAGCCAAGGTTGGATTGTAGTACAGGTGGCCCTCGTTTTACAACGGTTCAATTTACACCGTTTCAGAATAACAACATTTTTTTCCAGTCATGTGACTACTATTGAAAAGCATTGAGAAGCAGTGCATTGATTAAAATAGCCGGTAGGTGGAGCTGTCTGCTTGTGTTGCAGCAAAGCCAAGCAAGCTGAAATTAATCAGTTAACAGACCTGAGCTATCGAGCAGATTTCAAAGGAACAAGATCTTCTTGTCTATAAATCAGTCCAGATTGGAATGCATAGAAAGAACTGTTTGCAGAAAAATGCAAGTGAAGTCTGTGTTGTGTGATTATTTTATTAGTTTTATAATGGTGTGGAGGAATCTGCATGTATATTAAACCTGACCTTAAACCTACAATAAGGGAAGATATTTATGATACAAGTGACAATGTAGAGACCCTGTGGGTTGAAATAAAGAGTGGGGGGAAAAATACTAAAAAAATATTACTAGGAACATGCTACAAGCCTCCCAACATTAGTGACCCGGAGGAAACTCAACTACTTATCCAAATAGGTAAGGCTGCTAATAACAGTGCTGTAATTATGGGAGATTTTAACTACCCTGATATAAACTGGGCCAATGAAACTAGTAATTCAGCTAAGGGGGATAGATTTTTAAATGTTCTCAGGGATAACTTCTTGTCACAATTAATAGAGGAGCCAACTAGGAGTAAAGCTATATTGGATTTAGTGCTATCAAACAATACAGATATAATATCAAACATAGAAGTTAAAGAACATTTGGGTAACAGTGATCATAACATGGTCACATTTGAAATTTCTTTTCATATGCAGTGTTTTAAAGGCTTAACTAAGACTTTTAATTTCAAGAAAGCAAAATTCAACGATTTAAGGAAATCATTAAATAATATAAATTGGGACAATGTATTTTCTAATAAAAATACAGAGGATAAATGGATAATATTTAAAAATTTGTTAAATAAATATACATATCAATACATACCATATGGTTATAAAAATAAAAATAAAAAAAATAAGCCGTTATGGCTAAATAAAAATGTGTTAAAAGAAATTAGGAAAAAACGTAGGGCATTTAAATTATTAAAAGAAAATAGTACAGACTCAGCATACAATATTTATAAGGAATGTAACAAAGCATGCAAAAAAGCAATCAAATTAGCCAAAATTGAAAATGAAAAATTAATTGCCAAGGATTCTAAGTCTAACCCTAAAAGGTTCTTTAAGTACATAAATAGCAAAAAATCTAAGAAGGATAATATAGGTACATTAAAATGTGTGGAGGGTAGCATGATAAATAATGACAGGGAAAAGGCTGAGGTACTAAACCAGTTTTTTTCTTCAGTATACACAAGAGAGGAACCATTGAATGATACTTTGGAACAGAATAGAACATGCCAGTCCATACCACTAACTGGGTTTTGTTTAGAGGATATCAGGAAAAAACTAAAAAATATTAAGGTAAATAAAACTCCAGGCCCAGATGGAATACACCCAAGGGTGTTAAGTGAACTTAGCACTGTTATAGACAAACCTCTACTCTTAATTTTTCAAGACTCATTATCCTCAGGCATGGTACCCCAGGATTGGCGTAAAGCTGATGTGGTGCCACTCTTCAAAAAGGGAAGCAGGGATGATCCAGGAAGCTATAGACCAGTTAGTCTGACATCAATAGTGGGGAAGATATTTGAAGGGATTATAAGGGATTATATTGATGAGCATATTCGTGTAAACAAGATTATGAGTTCTAATCAGCATGGCTTTAGGAGAAATAGATCATGTCAAACTAATCTAATTAGATTCTACGAGGAAGTAAGTAAAAATATAGATAAAGGGGAATCAGTTGATGTGATATACTTAGATTTTGCAAAGGCATTTGATACAGTGCCACATGAGAGATTAATGCACAAAATTAAGGGACTGGGAATAGCTGAAAATGTTAGCTCATGGATAAATAACTGGATAAAAGATAGGGAGCAACGAGTAGCAGTAAATGGATCATACTCAGATTGGACAAAGGTAATCAGTGGTGTCCCCCAGGGATCAGTACTGGGCCCTGTTCTTTTTAATATTTTTATAAATGACTTGGAGCAAGGATTAAATAGCGACATCTCTATTTTTGCAGATGATACTAAGTTAAGTAAGGTCATTAGGTCAGAGCAGGATGAACTCCCTTTGCAAAGGGATTTGCTAAAATTAGAACTATGGGCAAGTGAATGGAAAATGAGATTTAATACGGAAAAATGTAAGGTTCTACATTTTGGAAGTAAAAATAAGCAGGCTATGTATTTTTTAAATGGGACAAGACTTAGCCAAACACAGGAGGAAAGGGATTTGGGAGTAGTAATAGATAACAAGCTAAAGATGAGTGCACAATGCAGAGCAGCGGCTTCAAAGGCTAATAAGATACTAGCATGTATTAAAAGAGGCATTGATTCAAGGGAGGAAAGCATAATTCTGTCATTATATAAAGCCCTGGTAAGACCTCACCTTGAGTTTGGAGTGCAGTTCTGGGGACCGATTGCTAAAAAAGATATTGCAGAACTAGAAAAAGTTCAGAGAAGGGCCACAAAGCTAATAAGGGGATTGGAGAAATTAACCTATGAGGAGAGGCTAGCCAAACTGGGTCTGTTCTCTTTAGAAAAAAGGCGCTTGAGAGGTGACATGATTACTTTATATAAATATATTCAAGGCCCATATACAGAGATGGCAGAAGCTCTTTTTATTCCAAGAAAATTGGTTCTGACAAGAGGTCATAATTTAAGGTTGGAGGAAAGGAGATTTAATCTCCTGCAACGGAAACGTTTTTTCACTGTAAGAGCAATAAAATTGTGGAACTCATTACCAAAGGAGGTAGTGAATGCCAATACCATAGATACATTTAAAAACAGTCTGGATAAATTTCTGTATATAAACAAAATTCATGGATATGATTGCTAGTATTAAATGGGTCACATTTTAATGGGGTTATTTAAGCTTAACTGGAGCTTTTTGTAAGTATTTTAGATTTGTATAGGTTGAACTCGATGGACTTCAGTCTTTTTTCAACCTTATCTACTATGTTACTATGTTACTATGTTTAGCAAATGTTTTTGTTCATTTAACTTAGTTTAATTATATATTCTGTGTTGTGTGATTATTTTATTAGGTTTATAATGCTGTTTAGCATTTAAAGTCTTCATTTCAAAGCTTTAAAAATAATGTATTAGGTGTTACTTATGACAATTTTGAGAGGGGCCTGGAACCTAACTCCCTCACTTCCCATTGACTTACATTATAAACTGGGTTTCAATTTACAATGGTTTCGATTTACAACCATTCCTTCTGGAACCTAACCCCGGCGTAAACTGAGGTCTACCTGTATTTGGTTAGGCTAATCATGATGGCCATGTAGACCACCACCACTGAGAGTCCTGGAAGTAACAGGGATGAGATGAAAGAGCTAAGAATAGTAGAACTTGAAACAACAGAGTTAGCCATGGGTGTTAGTGCAAAACCGCTTGGCTTTTTTTTGGCTTTGGGTGCGGCTATTCATGCAGGCCATATAGAGCTGCCACCATTCGGTGTTGTATCAGCTATTAAACTAATAAGAACAGTACTACCAAAATACAGCCAATGAAGGGCCTTAGGAAGACTGAGCCAAGGTTGGATTGTAGTATTTGGTTAGGCTAATCATGATGGCCATGTAGACCACCACCGAGAGTCCTGGAAGTAACAGGGATGAGATGAAAGAGCTAAGAATAGTAGAACTTGAAACAACAGAGTTAGCCATGGGTGTTAGTGCAAAACCGCTTGGCTTTTTTTTGGCTTTGGGTGCGGCTATTCATGCAGGCCATATAGAGCTGACAACATTCGGTGTCGTATCAGCTATAAAACTAATAAGAACAGCACTACCAAAATACACCCAATGAAGGGCCTTAGGAAGACTGAGCCAAGGTTGGATTGTAGTATTTGGTTAGGCTAATCATGATGGCCATGTAGACCACCACCGAGAGTCCTGGAAGTAACAGGGATGATGAGATGAAAGTGCTAAGAATAGTACTACTTGAAACAACAGAGTTAGCCATGGGTGGTAATCCAAGACCGCTTGGATTTATTTTTGTATTGGGTGCGGCTAATCATGCAGGCCATATAGAGCTGCCACCATTCGGTGTTGTATCAGCTATAAAAATAATAAGAACTGTACTATCAAAATACAGACAATGAAGGGCCTATGAAGACTGAGCAAAGGTTGGATTGTAGTATTTTGGTGATGGCCATGTAGACCACCCGTAACAGGGATGAAAGTGCTAAGAATAGTACTAATTGAAACAACAGAGTTAGCCATGGGTGTTAGTCTAAGACCACTCTGCTTTTTTTGGGGTTTGGGTGCAGCTAATCATTAAGGCCAGATAGACCTGCCACCATTTGGTGTTGTAACAGGTATTAAACTGCAAAGAACAGTACTACTTAACACAACCGACTTACCATGGGTCCCAGAGCATATGTTTGGTTGTTATATTTTGTAAGGGTAATCATGCAGGCCATATAGACCTCCACCAATAGGGTGAGTATGAGTAACAGCTATTATAATGCGAAGGACATTACTAATTAACACAACATAGTTACCATGGGTCGCATACCAAGAGCAGATGTCTTATTATATTTTGTATGGGTAATCATCCAGGCCGTATAGACCTCACCAAATAGGGGGAGTTACAGAGATTAAAGTGCTAAGAATGGTAGTACTTAAAACACAACCTAGTTAAAATAGGTAGCAGACCGCATGTCTTATTATTATAATTTTTCAGGGTAATCTGGCAGGCCATATAGAACACCCCCGATAGGGGGGGGGGGCAGAGATTAAAGTGCTAAGAAAAGTACTAATTAACACAAGCTAGTTGGGTCCAAGAACGCATGTTTAATTATTAGACTTTATTAGGGTAATTATATATCTAACAAATATATCTATTTCTCTTCTATCGATTCTATCTATCAATCTATGTATATCTATCCTATCTATCAATCTATCTTCTGTCCGGGATGTTTTGAGACAGCCACCTTGGGAATGTTAGTTGATTTAGACCCATTATGGCTTAAAAGCAGACTCTGCATAAACTATGTAATTTTCCATGGGAGTTTTGCCAGGGATCCCCCTCCAGCATGAGACAGTCCAGGTGTTAGTACCCTTGAAACAACTTTTCCATCACTATTGTGGCCAGAAAGAGTCCTTGTAGGTTTTAAAGTTCGCCTGCCTATTGAATTCAATGGCGGTTCGCGGGTTCGCGAACAATACCGGAAGTTCGAGTCCGCCGTTCGCGAACCGAAAATTTTAGGTTTGCGACATCACTAATGCCCATGCTAGGACCGGGAACAGGAGTGCAAACTTAGGCTGAAAGCAGGAGGCGCCCACCGGAGTCCCGACACCAGAGTCGCCAACCAGAAGCCTAAGACTGGAGGCACCTACCAGAGACCCGAGGTAGGGGGTGCCCACCAAAGGCCCGAGGCAGGAGGCACGCACCAGAAGCCCAAGGCAGGAGGTGCCCACCAGAAGTCCGAGGCAGGAGACTCCCAACAGAGGCCCGAGGCACCCACCAAAGGCCGGAAGCAGGAGACGCCCACCAGAGGTCCGAGACCAAAGGTTCCCACCAAAGGATCGAGGCAGGAGGCACCCACCAGAGGCCCATGGTAGGTATAGGAACAGGAGTGCAAACTTAGACTAAAGACAGTAGACACCCACTGGAGGCCCGGGGCCATAAGCGCCCACCGGAGGCCTGAGACTCGGTTGCCCACCAGAGGCTTGAGACCGGAGGCGCTCACAAGTTGCCTGTGACAGGAGGCACCCACTAGAGGCCGAAGGCTGGAGGCACCCACCAGAGGCCGAAGGCCGGAGGCGCCCCCAAGAGGCGCCCACCAATGGCCAAAGGCTGGAGGAGCCCACCATTGGCCCAAGGTCTGATGTGCCCACCAGAGGCCCTAGACTCGAGGCGCCCACCAGAGGCCCGAGACTCAAGGCACCCACCAGAGGCTCGAGACTCAAGGCGCCCACCAGAGGGCCAAGGCTGGAGGTGCCCAACAGAGACCCGAAGTGCCCACAAAAGTCTCAGCCTGGAGGCACCCACCAGATCCCCAAGACCGAACTCACCAAACAGAGGCCCGAGGCAGGAGGCGCCCACCAGAGGTCGAGAACGGAGGCGCTCATCAGAGGCCCAAGACCAGAGGCGCCCACCAGAGGCCCGAGATCAGAGGCACCCACCAGAGGCCCGAGATCGGAGGCACCCAACAGAAGCACAAGACTGGAGGCATCCACCAGAGGTTCGAACCGGAGAAGCCCACCAGAGGCCTAAGACTGGAGGCACTCACCAGAGGCCTAAGCCCGGAGGTGCCTGACAGAGGCCCGAGCCCAGAGGTGCCTGACAGAGGCCCGTGACCGGAGGTTCCTACCAGAGGCCTCAGACCAGAGGTACCCACCACAGGCCCGAGGCAGGAGGAGCCCACCAGAGGCCCAAGGCAGGTGGCTTCTACTAAAGGCCCAAGAATGGAGGTACCCACCAAAGGCCAGAGACAAGAGGTGCCCACCAGAGGCCCGAAATCGAAGGCACCCAACAGAGGCACGAGGCAGGAGGCACCCACCAAAGGCCTGAGGCAGGAGGTGCCCAACAGAGGCCCAAGGTGCCCAACAGAGGTCCGAGGCAGGAGACAGACAACAGAGGCCCAAGCTGCCCACCAAAGGCTGAAAGCACCCACCAGAGGT
The DNA here is from genome assembly GCF_027579735.1 of Bombina bombina. NCBI lineage: Eukaryota > Metazoa > Chordata > Amphibia > Anura > Bombinatoridae > Bombina > Bombina bombina. The sequence continues at coordinate 647,717,819 of NC_069501.1, forward strand.
CGGAGACCGGCGGCGCCCACCAGAGGCCAGCACCCAGTGGTGCCCACCAGAGGCCCGAGACTGAAGGTGTCCACCAGAGGCTTGAGGCAGGAGGCATCCACTAGAGGCCTGAGCCCAGAGGTGCCCAACAGAGGTCTGTGACCAGAGGTGCCTGCCACAGACCAGAAACCAGTGGCACCCACCAGAGGCTCGAGTCAGGAGGTGACCACCAGAGGCCCGAGGTGCCCACCAGAGGCCCTAGCCCGGAGGTGTCCACCAGAGGCCCAAGACCGGAGGCTCCCACCAGAGGCCTGGGACCGGAGGTGCCCACCAGAGGCCTAAGGTTCCCACCAGAGGCCAATGACCGGAGGCACCCACCAGAGGCCCGAGATCGGAGGCACCCAACAGAAGCACAAGACTGGAGGCATCCACCAGAGGTTCGAACCGGAGAAGCCCACCAGAGGCCTAAGACTGGAGGCACTCACCAGAGGCCTAAGCCCGGAGGTGCCTGACAGAGGCCCGAGCCCAGAGTTGCCTGACTGAGGCCCGTGACCGGAGGTTCCTACCAGAGGCCTCAGACCAGAGGTACCCACCACAGGCCCGAGGCAGGAGGAGCCCACCAGAGGCCCAAGGCAGGTGGCTTCTACTAAAGGCCCAAGAATGGAGGTACCCACCAAAGGCCAGAGACCAGAGGTGCCCACCAGAGGCCCGAAATCGAAGGCACCCAACAGAGGCACGAGGCAGGAGGCACCCACCAAAGGCCTGAGGCAGGAGGTGCCCAACAGAGGCCCGAGGTGCCCACCAGAGGTCAGAGGCAGGAGACAGACAACAGAGGCCCAAGCCGCCCACCAAAGGCTGAAAGCACCCACCAGAGGTCGGAGACCGGCGGCGCTCACCAGAGGCCCGCACCCAGTGGTGCCCACCAGAGGCCCGAGACTGAAGGTGTCCACCAGAGGCTTGAGGCAGGAGGCACCCACTAGAGGCCTGAGCCCAGAGGTGCCCAACAGAGGTCTGTGACCAGAGGTGCCTGCCACAGACCAGAAACCAGTGGCACCCACCAGAGGCTCGAGTCAGGAGGTGACCACCAGAGGCCCGAGGTGCCCACCAGAGGCCCTAGCCCGGAGGTGTCCACCAGAGGCCCAAGACCGGAGGCTCCCACCAGAGGCCTGGGACCAGAGGTGCCCACCAGAGGCCTAAGGTTCCCACCAGAGGCCAATGACCGAAGGCGCCCACCAGAGGCCCGAGAACAGAGGTGCCCACCAGAGGTCGGAGGCACCCAACAGAGGCCAAAGACCGGAGGCTCCCACCAGAGGCCTGGGACCGGAGGTGCCCACCAGAGGCCTAAGGTTCCCACCAGAGGCCAATGACCGGAGGCACCCACCAGAGGCCCGAGATCGGAGGCACCCAACAGAAGCACAAGACTGGAGGCATCCACCAGAGGTTCGAACCGGAGAAGCCCACCAGAGGCCTAAGACTGGAGGCACTCACCAGAGGCCTAAGCCCGGAGGTGCCTGACAGAGGCCCGAGCCCAGAGGTGCCTGACTGAGGCCCGTGACCGGAGGTTCCTACCAGAGGCCTCAGACCAGAGGTACCCACCACAGGCCCGAGGCAGGAGGAGCCCACCAGAGGCCCAAGGCAGGTGGCTTCTACTAAAGGCCCAAGAATGGAGGTACCCACCAAAGGCCAGAGACCAGAGGTGCCCACCAGAGGCCCGAAATCGAAGGCACCCAACAGAGGCACGAGGCAGGAGGCACCCACCAAAGGCCTGAGGCAGGAGGTGCCCAAGAGAGGCCCGAGGTGCCCAACAGAGGTCAGAGGCAGGAGACGGACAACAGAGGCCCAAGCCGCCCACCAAAGGCTGAAAGCACCCACCAGAGGTCGGAGACCGGCGGCGCCCACCAGAGGCCCGCACCCAGTGGTGCCCACCAGAGGCCCGAGACTGAAGGTGTCCACCAGAGGCTTGAGGCAGGAGGCACCCACTAGAGGCCTGAGCCCAGAGGTGCCCAACAGAGGTCTGTGACCAGAGGTGCCTGCCACAGACCAGAAACCAGTGGCACCCACCAGAGGCTCGAGTCAGGAGGTGACCACCAGAGGCCCGAGGTGCCCACCAGAGGCCCTAGCCCGGAGGTGTCCACCAGAGGCCCAAGACCGGAGGCTCCCACCAGAGGCCTGGGACCGGAGGTGCCCACCAGAGGCCTAAGGTTCCCACCAGAGGCCAATGACCGGAGGCGCCCACCAGAGGCCCGAGAACAGAGGTGCCCACCAGAGGTCAGAGGCACCCAACAGAGGCCAAAGGCAGGAGGCACCAACCAGAGGCCCGAGGTGCCCACCAGATCCCTGAGGCTGGAGGTTCCCACCAGAGGCCCACGCCAAGATGTGCTGACCAGAGTCCCAAGGCACCCACCAGAGGCCCGAGAACGTAGGTGCCCACCAGAGGCCCAAAATTGGAGGTGCCCACCAGATGCCCGAGGCAGGAGGCTCCCACCAGAGGCACAAGGTATGTACCAGAAGCCCGAGACCAGAGGAAAGCTCATAATCTAATTCATCATATTGAAACCTACATTTGTTGCCCAAAATTGGAGGTGCCCACCAGATGCCCGAGGCAGGAGGCTCCCACCAGAGGCACAAGGTATGTACCAGAAGCCCGAGACCAGAGGAAAGCTCATAATCTAATTCATCATATTGAAACCTACATTTGTTGTATTTGTTTGTATTTAAAGTTGAGGTGTTTACATGAGTATTGAATTATAGTTATGGTATGATGAGTGGACAATGGAACAGTTTTTCATCTTGAGCCTATTTCATATTTATTTTCTGGCCCTACTTTTGGTAATCTGCCTTGTTTAACGGAGAATGTGGATTGAAGGAGGAGGAGGTGAAGGGGCTTTCTGCCTGACTTCACTTTGGCATATTGGGAGCAAAATTGGGAGCCAAATTTGGGATAAAAAAAGAGGCAGGGTACTGAAAAGTAGGTTCCGTGACAGTGCCCTTAAATGCAACCTGGCACAAAATGTGTATCTTATATTATGACCATACAGAAGTGTTTGTATTTAAAGTTGAGGTGTTTACATCAGTATTGAATTATAGTTATGGTATGATGAGTGGACAATGTAACAGTCTTTCATCTTAAACCCACTTCATATTTGTTTTCCGGCCCTACTTTTGGTAATCTGCCTTGTTTAATGGAGAATGTGGATGGAAGGAGGAGGAGGTGAAGGGGCTTTCTTCCCGACCTCACTTTTATAGAGCATCAGGTAGAAAGCCCATAATCTAATTCAGCATATTGGGTGCCTAAATTTGGGATAAAAAAAGAGAGGCAAGGGATAACACCTGTAAAATCTTGCAATTGACTCAATACGCCCATAATGAGGGGATACCCATGGTGCTTTTCTCGACCGACGCAGAGAAGGCCTTCGACAGGGTAGACTGGCTTTTTCTGCGTCGGGTCCTGAAGGTCATGAACTTCGGGAGCGTTTTTACGAACCTGGTGTTCTCTTTATACTCGGAACCAAATGCGAAAGTCAGAGTTAACGGCACACTCTCTGATACTTTCTTTATATCAAATGGGATGAGACAGGGGTGCCCCCTTTCCCCATTGCTATTCGCCCTCTCTATAGAGGCGCTGGCCCAAAAAATTCGAAACAACCATAGAGTCTCAGGCATAAAATTAGGGGGGTCCGAGTACAAGCAAGCCTTGTACGCGGACGACATTTTATACACACTGACCAACATAGACACCTCTATCCCAGCACTTCTGGGGGAACTAAAGACATACGGCTCCCTGTCAAACTTCCATATCAATATCACGAAATCGGAAGTCCTAAACATTACTGCCCCAGATGACCACCTGCAGACATTATGCGAGGCTTTTTCAATACCTTGTGCGCAAAAAAGCCTACGATACTTAGGGGTTTCTCTTACTAAAGACCCTCGTGACCTATTTAAGCTAAACTATGTCACACTGAAAGAAGAAATAGTTAAAGATCTTTCCTCCTGGAGGAACAAGCCTTTATCATGGTTGGGCAAAATTGGTATTATTAAAATGAACATCCTCCCCCGCATTTTATACATCCTACAGACACTCCCAATCCCCATTCCAAAGGACTACCTTCAACAGCTCCAAAAGCTACTAGAGCAATTTATCTGGAACAACATCAAACCACGCATAGCCAGAAAAACTCTTTACATGTCAAGAGACAAGGGGGGTTTGGGTTTCCCGGAGTTAGCAACATACAGACGAGCTATTTTTCTTCAAAGGATTGTAGAATGGGCACACAACTCCCCTCACAAAGCATGGGTACGTCTTGATGGGCAAATACTCAATCTCAACAATGTAGGCACACTGGCATTTATGTCCCCATTGCACCGACCAAAAATTATAGGCAGGTTTGGCTGCATTGCAGAAACACTCAGGGTGTGGGATGGTGCAATTAATACTTGTACACATATATCCCCGGGGCAATCCCCCCTTTTACCTATAATTGAAAACCCGGAACTCCCATATTCGTGCTTAGGCACTCAGTTGAGCAAACCTTACCCTTTGAGAGAAGGCACCCTATGCTCCGCAGTAGTGAATGGTAAACTACTACCCCTGCACGAAATGGTAGAGAAATTTGGAAACCTGTTCCAATCATGGATGAGATATAACCAACTACAACATTACCTTACACACCACAAGAGCAGAGCACATTTCATGCGAGAACTCACGCCCTTTGAGAGTTTGTGCATGACTCACAACCCACCCAGGCATCTAATATCACTGATATATAGGCTCCTTACCACCCCTCCCGACGCAACCCTCCCCTCCTACACCTCGGCCTGGAACAGTGAGCTAGGCAGAGATATAGACGATGACACATGGCTCAGATCTTTTTCCCTCACTAAACGTTCTTCTATATCTGCCAACGTGCAGGAAATTCACATAAAATTGACAAGTAGATGGTATCTGACACCTACTAGACTGCATAGGTGCTTCCGTGCAGTCAGCCCTGTGTGCTGGAGGGGATGTGGCGAGCTTGGCACGCTCTTGCACATCTGGTGGACTTGCCCAAAAATATTAGACTTCTGGCGAGCTGTCATCAGTACCATATCAGACAAGTTGCAACTAGCAATCCCACACACTCCAGAAGCTATCCTTCTTTTTCATTTGCCCAAGGTCAAAGATGCGCACACCCAGGCACTACTGCTCTTAATGCTCACGGGAGCCAAAAAACTGATACCAAGGAGGTGGAAATCGGGAATAGTACCGACAGTTGAGGAATGGGTACACACGGTAGAAGAGTTGCTTGCACTAGAAAGGTTTCATTACTACAAAACTAACAAGCTAGGTACACATGAGATGATGCTGGCAGTCTGGAGAGGTCTAGAAATTTAACAAACTGAGACTAACCTGAAGGGACAACCACAGTTCCCCTAGCCCTTCCCCCCTTACCCTATGAGTGATCCCTTCCCCCCCCCCCCCCACTTTTTTTTTTTTTTTTTTTTTTTTTTTTTTTTTTAATATTGCTTGGTTTTGTTTTGCTTTGCTTGTTGACACACAACATTACAATATTCATTTCCTATCTTGTTTGGGAGAGAGAGGAGTAAAGAAAGAAAAATTCAAAAATACCACAAGCTCAAAGTTTATCAAGACGTACAGCGAAGTCCCAAAGATGGGAGTTTGTATAGATTGGAGTAGCATACACTGTTTTATGTGAACTATACACTTTTCTCAATGTCTGCTATGTAAAGATTATTTAAAGTTTATCACTGTATGTATGGAACTTAATTGTATTTTGATTCAATAAAGCTTGTTTGAAAATAAAAAAAAAAAAAAAAAAAAAAAAGAGAGGCAGAGTACTGAAAAGTAGGATCCATGAACGTGCCCCTAAATACAAACTGGCACTGAATGTATATCTTACATTATGGCCATACAAAGTGTTTGTATTTAAAGTTGAGGTGTTTACATGAGTACTGAATTATAGTAATAGTATGAAGATGGTAGCGAACAGTATGAAGAAGTTATATAAAGTGGTAGGTAGTTTGAAGAATTATTTGTGGATGAATGTGTGTCACACTCGGATGAGTGGTTTCAGTGGTATGGAGCTTATGCAAGGTGGTGGCAGGCTAAGGACTGTCTGGAATACTGAAAGGGGCAAGCTGTATGTGCTGCTTTTTGGAATTACCCTTATTAGGCATACTTAAGTAACAGACAAGCACGTTAGTTTATTACACTGGAACAGGAGACTTGGAGGCTGGAAGCAGGATAGGTAAGCAGGTGTGAACACACCAGAACTGGCATCTGAGGTAATGCCCACGGTAGGACCAGGAACAGGAGTGCAAACTTAGGCTGAAAGCAGGAGGCGCCCACCGGAGCCCCGACATCAGAGTCGCCAACCAGAGGCCTAAGACCGGAGGGGCCTACCAGAGACCCGAGGTAGGGGGTGCCCACCAAAGGCCGAGGCAGGAGGCACCCACCAGAAGCCCAAGGCAGGAGGTGCCCACCAGAGGTCCGTGGCAGGAGACACCACACAGAGGCCCGAGGCACCCACCAAAGGCCGGAAGCAGGAGACGCCCACCAGAGGTCCGAGACTGAAGGTTCCCACCAAAGGATCGAGGCAGGAGGCACCCACCTGAGGCCCATGGTAGGTATAGGAACAGGAGTGCAAACTTAGACTAAAGACAGGAGACACCCACTGGAGGCCCGGGGCCATAAGCGCCCACCGGAGGCCTGAGACCGGGTTGCCCACCAGAGGCTTGAGACCGGAGGTGCTCACAAGTTGCCCGTGACAGGAGGCACCCACCAGAGGCCAAAGGCCGGAGGCACCCCCAAGAGGCGTCCACCAATGGCCAAAAGCTGGAGGAGCCCACCATTGGCCCAAGGTCTGAGGTGCCCACCAGAGGCCTTAGACTCGAGGCGACCACCAGAGGCCCGAGACTCAAGGCACCCACCAGAGGCCCGAGACTCAAGGCGCCCACCAGAGGGCCAAGGCTGGAGATGCCCAACAGAGACCTGAAGTGCCCACAAAAGTCTGAGGCAGGAGGCGCCCACCAGATCCCCAAGACCGAACTCGCCAAACAGAGGCCCGAGGCAGGAGGCACCCACCAGAGGTCAGACACGGAAGGCGCCCACTAGAAGCCCAAACTGGAGGTGCCCACCAGAGGCCCGAGACCAGAGGTGTCCACCAGAGGTCTAAGACCGGAGGCGACCACCAGAGGCCCAAGCCCCTAGGTGCCCGACAGAAGCCCATGACCAGAGGTACCTGCCAGAGGCCCAAGACCGGAGGTGCTTGACAGAGGCCCGAGGCAGAAGGTGCCCACCAGAGACCCAAGGTAGGAGGCTTCTACCAGAGGCTTGAGAACGGAGGCGCTACCAGAGGCCCAAGACCGGAGGCACCCACCAGAGGCCTGAAATCAGAGGTGCCCAACAGAGGCACAAGACTGGAGGCATCCACCAGAGGCTCTAATGGGAGGTGCCCACCAGAGGCCTAAGACCAGAGGCACCCACCAGAGGCCTAAGCCCGGAGGTGCCTGACAGAGGACCGAGCCCAAAGGTGCCTGACAGAGGCCCATGACCAGAGGTGCCTACCAGAGGCCTGAGATCGGAGGTGCCCACCACAGGCCCGAGGCAGAAGGAGCCCACCAGAGGCCCAAGGCAGGTGGTTTCTACTAGAGGCCCAAGAACGGAGGCACCCACCAAAGGCCAGAGACCAGAGGTGACCACCAGAGGCCCAAAATCGAAGATGCCCAACAGAGGCACGAGGCAGGAGGCACCCACCAGAGGCCTGAGGCAGGAGGTGCCCAACAGAGGCCCGAGGTGCCCACCAGAGGTCCGAGGCAGGAAGCAGTCAACAGAGGCCCAAGCCGCCCACCAAAGTCTAAAGGCGCCCACCAGAGGTAGGAGGCCTGGAGGCACCCACCAGAGGCCCGCACCCAGAGGCACACACCAGAGGCCAGAGACTGAAGGTGCCCACCAGAGGCTTGAGGCAGGAGGCACCCACTATAGGCCCAAGCCCAGAGGTGCCTGACAGAGGCCTGTGACTAGAGGTGCCTACGAGAGGCCTGAGACAAGAGATGCCTGCCATAGACCAGAAACCAGAGGCACCCACCAGAGGCTCGAGTCAGGAGGTGCTCACCAGAGGCCCAAGACCGGAGGCTCCCACCAAAGGCCTGGGACCGGAGGTGCCCACCAGAGGCCAATGACCGGAGCTGCCCACCAGAGGCCTGAGAACAGAGGTGCCCACCACAGGTCAGTGGCACCCAACAGAGGCCCAAGGCAGGAGGCACAAACCAGAGGCCCAAGGTGCCCACCAGATCCTTGAGGCAGGAGGTTCCCACCAGAGGCCCATGCCAAGATGTGCCAACCAGAGGCCCAAGGCACCTACCAGAGGCCCGAGAATGTAGGTGCCCACCAGAGGCCCAAAATTGGAGGTGCCACCAGATGCCCAAGGCAGGAGGCTGTTACAAACTGCTATTTGTAACTGGCCCTTTAAATGGAAAATTGCCCTGCTTCCCTGGATTGTGGAGAAGCCTATTTGCCAGCCTCCTTCCTCATGACTATGGCCCTGGAAGATTGTGCCCCTGAAAACATATTAACTTTTATTGGGTGTGTATGGCCCTTTAAGAACCGTCTGGGGACATATTGTGACTTTGGTGAACAATGCCCCTTTAAGACTTTGTCCCCAGACCTGTAAAATAACTTGTCCCTGGCTTTCTCCCACTTGGTTCAGTAAATAGGGCTTACTAAACCAAGTACCACACAGGGGTGTCTGCCAGAGTGTTCCACAGAAAGGGAGCACTGTTACAGAAGCATTAGTTTTCATTGTGTACCGTTAAGTGCTATGTGACAGACCCTTCGGTCAGAACTGAAAGAGTTAACTTTGTTCAGCTTTAAGAAGCTATTTTCTAAATACAAGTTTGCTGGCATCAGCTCTAATTAAGTTTAGTGATAAACATTCCCATTGTCTAATCACCTCCGGAGTCAGACTGCTAGTTGATAAGATGGACTGCATTGTTTTCTTGTGTGTAACTTGTTATCTGCTGAAGTAATATAATTCTATTGTGGCCTGTCAAAGGGCATTGTCTCTCTATCTAAATGTACCAAATGTGTGATGGGGGATGTTACGGTTGCCTCCAGGCTGGCTGGAAGTTGGACCATAGAAAAGGATGCTCCTAGCGCTCACCAAAGGAGCAGCAGCACCGTAGACTCTATAACTGCTGCGTAGCCACCATAAGTAACGCAGACTCTATGAACCACCGCTGCTGGGCTGGTATCTCGCCGTCTGCTCTGCGCCCTGGACCTACGACCAGGCTCCAGTAGGTGAACCTCTTCCTTCTGTAGCAATCCCTGTAGCTAAGGGAGTATGAAAAACATAGCAATCCCTGTAGTGATTATAACTGAAGCTGTCCCCTACAAACATGAGTCAAAGCTGCAAGTTAGAGGGTCAGAAATAGGTCTGATGTGCTGGAGCACACAGCCTGCTTTTTATTGAGGTTACATGCAAACAGGACATTCTCAGGGGGAGGCATAAAATCCCCCATCACACATTTGATATTAGATAGAGAGACACTCCCTTTGACAGGCCACAACATTTACTTCAGCAGATAACATTACACACAATAAAACAATGCAGTCCACCTTATCAATACTAGTCTGATTAGACAATGGGAAAGTTTATCACTAAACCTAATTAGAGCTGATCCCAGCAGACTTGTATTTAGAATAGGTTTCTTGAAGCTGAACAAAATTTAACTCTTAATGGCACACAATGAAACTGAACCAAGTGGGAGAAAGCCAGGGACAAGTCATTTCACAGCTCTGGGGACATAGTCTTAAAGGGGCATTGTTCATCAAAGTCACAATATGTCCCCAGATGGTTCTTAAAGGGCCATACACACCCAATAAAAGTTAATATGTTCTCAGGGGCACAATCTTCCAGGGGCCATAGTCATGAGGAAGGAGGCTGGCAAATAGGCTTCTCCAAAATCCAGGGAAGCAGAGCAATTTTTCATTTAAAGGGCCAGTTATAAATAGCAGTTTGTAACAGGGGATTTTATGCTTCCCCCCCTGGGAGTGTCCTGTGTGCATGTAACCTCAATAAAAACCAGGCTGGGTGTTCCAGCACCTCAGACCTCTTCTGACCCTCTAACTTGCAGCCTTGACTCATGTTTGTAGGGGACAGCTATAATCACTACAGGGATTGCTATGCTCTTCATACTCCCTTAGCTACTGAGCTCTTGTAAGAGCTCTTGTTCCTGATCCTGCTTCGCTCTACAGAAGGAAAAGGTTCACCTACTGGAGCCTGGTCGTAGGTCCAGGGCGCAGAGCAGATGGCGAGATACCAGCCCAGCAGCGGTGGTTCATAAAGTCTGCATTACTTATGGTGGCTACGCAGTAGTTATGGTGTCTACGGTGCTGATGATCCTTTGGTGAGCGCTAGGAGCATCCTTTTCTACGGTCCAACTTCCAGCCAGCCTGGAGGCAACCGTAACATTTGGCGGCAGCGGTGGAATAGCGTCCTAGCGCAAGGAGCAGCACCCCAACAGCACTGGTATCGTATGAGAGTTATTGAGGGCAACGCTAGCCACTGCACAGCGTCCCTACCTACAGCAGCATGGAGCTGACAAGACACTGGTCAGAACCCTGTGAAGAGCACCTCAACCTGATCCGTCGCTATGAGGGCGCTGATTTGGTTCCAGAGGTAAAGAGGCGGCTAGTCCGATATGGTCCAGACCCTGCGCAGGAGGTAGTCAGTCGAATCATCCTGGAATTGGATACTGAGAATGAAGCAGCACGAGCCTTTGAGCACCAACTGTAGAGTTTGGGGGTATGGACACCTGGTCTCCAGCGAGAAAGTGAGTTACAGGGAGCGGAGAGCAACGACCTCCCTCCCATGTGGCAGCCTGAGTTACAGGGATAGGAGAGCAGCGACCTCCCTCCCCAGCGGCAGTATACCGTGCAGAGGGAAGAGACAACTGGTCTCCTTCCCCAACCCCAACCAGAGATACCCGAGGCAGCAGGCCTCATAGACTGGTCCTGGGAGGACCCCCAGCAGGCAGGTGGAAATGGGACCGCAGTCTCTCTACCAGCCCTACAGGGATGCTAGGCAGGCGGCCCAGATCCCCAGCGACAGACCCAGCTACAGGGAGAGGAGAGCATCGACCTCCCTCCCCAGCCGGAGTGTGCCTTCCAGGGAGAGGAGACAACCGGTCTCTCTCCCCAGCCGCAGCATGCTCCACAGGGAGCAGAGAGCATCGACCTCCCTTCCCAACAGCCGCCGGAGTATCAGGAGGAGGAGGTAAGCCAATCTCCCCCTCCCCAGCTAACTCCTAACTTGGGCCCAGGGTTAACAGTGGAGATGTTAACCCCCACTGACCCCCAAGTTCCCTTTGCCACCGGGCATGACTATGCCCCAATTTCCCCAGCAGAAGAGCTGGCATCAGGACAGAGCGCTGCTGGCCTCTGCCCTACAGACCCCCTTGTTACAGGAATGGCCTGCAAACCCCTCACCCCAAGCAGAAGCGCTGGCACCAGGGCAGAGTGCCGCTGGCCTCTGCCCCCCAAGTACCACCAGCTATTTGCCCAGCTGCGCCAGGAAGGCCGAGGATGCTACACTTTCATCCTACAACCTGGAACCTACAGGCCAGTACTACTTATTGTGGGGGGGCTACTTTGCTGCTAATGTTTATTTGTGGGTGGGTTGCGAGACTAACTTAGGCACTGACCGACAGAAGGTCAGGTGCCTGGTTAGTCTCCCTCCAAAAGGGGAGATATGTTACAAATTGCTATTTGTAACTGGCCCTTTAAATGGAAAATTGCCCTGCTTCCCTGGATTGTGGAGAAGCCTATTTGCCAGCCTCCTTCCTCATGACTATGGCCCCTGGAAGATTGTGCCCCTGAAAACGTATTAACTTTTATTGGGTGTGTATGGCCCTTTAAGAACCGTCTGGGGACATATTGTGACTTTGGTGAACAATGCCCCTTTAAGACTATGTCCCCAGACCTGTAAAATAACTAGTCCCTGGCTTTCTCCCCCTTGGTTCAGTAAATAGAGCTTACTGAACCAAGTACCACACAGGGGTCAGACCGTGTCTGCCAGAGTGTTCCACAGAAAGGGAGCACTGTTACAGAAGCATTAGTTTTCATTGTGTACCGTTAAGTGCTATGTGACAGACCCTTCGGTCAGAACTGAAAGAGTTAACTTTGTTCAGCTTTAAGAAGCTATTTTCTAAATACAAGTTTGCTGTCATCAGCTCTAATTAAGTTTAGTGATAAACATTCCCATTGTCTAATCACCTCCGGAGTCAGACTGCTAGTTGATAAGATGGACTGCATTGTTTTCTTGTGTGTAACTTGTTATCTGCTGAAGTAATGTAATTCTATTGTGGCCTGTCAAAGGGCGTTGTCTCTCTATCTAAATGTACCAAATGTGTTATGGGGGATTTTATGCTTCCCCCCCTGGGAGTGTCCTGTGTGCATGTAACCTCAATAAAAACCAGGCTGGGTGTTCCAGCACCACAGACCTCTTCTGACCCTCTAACTTGCAGCCTTGACTCATGTTTGTAGGGGACAGCTATAATCACTACAGGGATTGCTATGCTCTTCATACTCCCTTAGCTACTGAGCTCTTGTAAGAGCTCTTGTTCCTGATCCTGCTTTGCTCTACAGAAGGAAGAGGTTCACCTACTGGAGCCTGGTCGTAGGTCCAGGGCGCAGAGCAGACGGTGAGATACCAGCCCAGCAGCGGTGGTTCGTAGAGTCTGCATTACTTATGGTGGCTACGCAGTAGTTATGGTGTCTACGGTGCTGATGATCCTTTGGTGAGCACTAGGAGCATCCTTTTCTACGATCCAACTTCCAGCCAGCCTGGAGGCAACCGTAACAGAGGTGCCCACCAGAGGCACAAGGTACGTTCCAGAAGCCCGAGACCAGAGGAAAGCTCATAATCTAATTTGTCATATTGAAACCTACATTTGTTTGTATTTGTATTTGTTTGTATTTAAAGTTGAGGTGTTTACATGAGTATTGAATTATGGTATGATGAGTGGACAATGGAACAGTTTTTCATCTTGAGCCCATTTCCTATTTATTTTCTGGCCCTACTTTTGGTAATCTGCCTTGTTTAACGGAGAATGTGGATGGAAGGAGGAGGAGGTGAAGGGGCTTTCTGCCTGACTTCACTTTTAGAGTGGAGTCAGGTAGAAAAACCCATAATCTAATTTGGCATATTGGGAGCCAAATTGGGAGCCAAATTTGGGATCAAAAAAGAGGTAGGGTACTGAAAAGTAGGTTCCGTGACAGTGCCCTTAAATGCAACCTGGCACAAAATGTGTATCTTATATTATGACCATACAGAAGTGTTTGTATTTAAAGTTGAGGTGTTTACATGAGTATTGAATTATAGGTATGGTATGATGAGAGGACAATGTAACGGTCTTTCATCTTGAGCCCACTTTATATTTGTTTTCCGGCCCTACTTTTGGTAATCTGCCTTGTTTAACGGAGAATGTGGATGGAAGGAGGAGGAGGTGAAAGGGCTTTCTGCCCGACCTCACTTTTATAGAGCGTCAGGTAGAAAGCCCATAATCTAATTCGGCATAATGGGTGCCTAAATTTGGGATAAAAAAAGAGAGTACTGAAAAGTAGGTTTCATGAACGTGCCCTTAAATACAAACTGGCACTGAATGTATTTCTTACATTATGGCCATACAAAGTGTTTGTATTTAAAGTTGAGGTGTTTACATGAGTACTGAATTATAGTAATAGTATGAAGATGGTAGCAAACAGTATGAAGAAGTTATATAAAGTGGTAGATAGTTTGAAGAATTATTTTTGGATGAATGTGTGTCACACTCGGATGAGCAGTTTCAGTGGTATGGAGCTTATGCAAGGTGGTGGCAGGCTAAGGACTGTCTGGAATACTAAAAGGGGCAAGCGGTATGAGCTGCTTTCTGGAATTACCCCTATTAGGCATGCTTAAGTAACAGACAAGGAAGTTAGTTTATTACACTGGAACAGGAGACTTGGAAGCTGGAAGCAGGATATGTAAGCAGGTGTGAACACACCAGAACTGGCGTCTGAGGTAATGCCCACGGTAGGACCAGGAACAGGAGTGCAAACTTAGGCTGAAAGCAGGAGGCGTCCACCGGAGGCCCGATTCCGGAGTCGCCAACCAGAGGCCTAAGACCAGAGGCACCTACCAGAGACCCGAGGCAGGGGGTGCCCACCAGAGGTCAGAGGCACCCAACAATGGCCCAAGGCAGGATGCACCAACCAGAGGCCCGAGGTGCCCACCAGATACCTGAGGCAGGAGGTTCCCACCAGAGGCCCATGCCAAGATGTGCCAACCAGAGGCCCAAGGCACCCACCAGAGGCCCGAGAACGTAGGTGCCCACCAGAGGCCCAAAATTGGAGGTGCCCACCAGATGCCCAAGGCAGGAGGCGCCCACCAGAGGCACAAGGTACGTACCAGAAGCCTGAGACCAGAGGAAAGCTCATAATCTAATTTGTCATATTGAAACCTACATTTGTTTGTATTTGTATTTGTTTGTATTTAAAGTTGAGGTGCTTACATGAGTATTGAATTATAGTTATGGAATGATGAGTGGACAATGGAACAGTTTTTCATCTCGAGCCCATTTCATATTTATTTTCTGGCCCTACTTTTGGTAATCTGCCTTGTTTAACAGAGAATGTGGATGGAAGGAGGTGGAGGTGAAGGGGCTTTCTGCCCGACCTCACTTTTATAGAGCGTCAGGTAGAAAGCCCATAATCTAATTCGGCATATTGGGTTCCTAAATTTGGGATAAAAAAAGAGAGGCAGAGTACTGAAAAGTAGGTTCCATGAACGTGCCCTTAAATACAAACTGGCACTGAATGTAGAATGTAGAAGGTAGAAAGCCCATAATCTAATTTGGCAAATTGGGAGCCAAATTGGGAGCCAAATTTGGGATCAAAAAAGAGGCAGGGTACTGAAAAGTAGGTTCCATGACAGTGCCCTTAAATGCAACCTGGCACAAAATGTGTATCTTATATTATGACCATACAGAAGTGTTTGTATTTAAAGTTGAGGTGTTTACATGAGTATTGAATTATAGTTATGGTATGATGAGAGGACAATGTAACGGTCTTTCATCTTGAGCCCACTTTATATTTGTTTTCCAGCCCTACTAGATGCCCAAGGCAGGAGGCGCCCACCAGAGGCACAAGGTACGTACCAGAAGCCCGAGACCAGAGGAAAGCTCATAATCTAATTCATCATATTGAAACCTACATTTGTTTGTATTTGTATTTGTTTGTATTTAAAGTTGAGGTGTTTACATGAGTATTGAATTATAGTTATGGTATGATGAGTGGACAATGGAACAGTTTTTCATCTTGAGCCCATTTCCTATTTATTTCCTGGCCCTACTTTTGGTAATCTGCCTTGTTTAACGGAGAATGTGGATGGAAGGAGGAGGAGGTGAAGGGGCTTTCTGCCCGACTTCACTTTTAGAGTGGAGTCAGGTAGAAAGCCCATAATCTAATTTGGCATATTGGGAGCCAAATTGGGAGCCAAATTTGGGATCAAAAAAGAGGTAGGGTACTGAAAAGTAGGTTCCGTGACAGTGCCCTTAAATGCAACCTGGCACAAAATGTGTATCTTATATTATGACCATACAGAAGTGTTTGTATTTAAAGTTGAGGTGTTTACATGAGTATTGAATTATAGTTATGGTATGATGAGAGGACAATGTAACGGTCTTTCATCTTGAGCCCACTTTATATTTGTTTTCCGGCCCTACTTTTGGTAATCTGCCTTGTTTAACGGAGAATGTGGATGGAAGGAGGAGGAGGTGAAAGGGCTTTCTGCCCGACCTCACTTTTATAGAGCGTCAGGTAGAAAGCCCATAATCTAATTCGGCATAATGGGTGCCTAAATTTGGGATAAAAAAAAGAGAGTACTGAAAAGTAGGTTTCATGAACGTGCCCTTAAATACAAACTGGCACTGAATGTATTTCTTACATTATGGCCATACAAAGTGTTTGTATTTAAAGTTGAGGTGTTTACATGAGTACTGAATTATAGTAATAGTATGAAGATGGTAGCGAACAGTATGAAGAAGTTATATAAAGTGGTAGATAGTTTGAAGAATTATTTGTGGATGATGTTACGGTTACCCTTAGTCTCGCTGAGAGATGGACCGCTTAGTAGCCTGGATCCCTATTGCTAAAGAGGGGAGAAGCTGCTTTCCATAGTATTCTATATGAGTCTCGCAAATATAGAATAATCTCCCTTAGCTGCAGTACGGCTAGGATACCCTTCTGCCCACAAAAACGAGTCAACGCTGCGATTGAGGGTCAAACAAGAACTCAGGACTGGGATGCCCAGCCTGCTTTTTATTAAGGTTACATGCACACAGGGCACTCCCAGGGGGAGAGGGGGGGAAGCACAAAATCCCCCATCACACATTTAGATAGAGAGCACTGTCCTTTGACAGGCCACAATAGGATTACAGTACTTAAGATAACAAGTTTACAAGTTCATCTTATCAATTAGCAGTCTGGCTCCAGAGGTGATTAGACAATAGTTTCTAAAAGCTGAAAAAAAAGAGTTAACTCTTTATGAAATGATACTTGTTACGGTTTTCTTGGAGCCCTTCTTAGGCGCTGGCTTGCTGGTTCAGGCATTGCTGCTGGGAAATAAGCTCTTCACAACAAAATAACTAATGCTTCTGTAACAGTGCTCCCTTTCTGTGGAACACTCTGGCAGACACAGTCTGACCCCTTTTCGGGGCAGACTAAGGCTGTCCAGACCGCTGGTTATGCGGGGCTGAGGTCGGTTTGTCTGGACAACCCGTCGGCGTTGCCATTCTGTTTCCCAGGTCTGTAAGTAATGGTGAAATTGAAGGGTTGCAACGATAATCTCCAACGTAATAGCCTGCCGTTATCTCCAGAGACCCGGTTCAGCCACACCAACGGGTTATGGTCGGTGACCAGAGTGAACTCCTGACCATATAAATAGGGAGTCAATTTCTTTAATGCCCACACCAAAGCCAAACACTCCTTTTCGACCGCTGCATAGCTGACTTCGCGGGGCAGGAGCTTCCGGCTGATGTAGGCAACTGGATGCTCCCCTCCATCTTCGCCTACTTGGCTGAGGACGGCTCCCAGCCCGAACATGGAAGCATCTGTATGGACGATAAAACGTTTGTTAAGGGCTGGGGCCGCCAGGACAGGAGCGTTAATTAGAGCATTTTTGAGAGCCTGGAAAGCCGTTTCACAGTGGGGAGACCACAGGACCTGTCGAGGTAAGTTCTTCTTGGTCAAGTCAGTCAGGGGTTTGGCAAGTGTGCTGTAGTCTGGTACGAACCGTCTATAGTACCCTGCCGTGCCCAGGAAGGCTAGGACCTGAGTCTTAGTGATGGGGGTGGGCCAATTGGCGACAGCTTCTATTTTGGCCGGCTCTGGTCGCTGCTTTCCACACCCCACCCGGTGACCCAGGTACTGTACCTCGGCCATCCCAAAGTGGCATTTCTCTGGCTTCAGAGTCAGGCCAGCAGCCCGGATCTGATCCAGAACCATTCCCACATGAGCTAAGTGGTCCTCCCAGGACTCACTGTGGATCGCTATGTCGTCCAGGTAGGCGCAAGCAAAACTCTGGAAGCCATCCAGGAGCCTATCCACCAAGCGCTGGAATGTAGCTGGGGCATTCTTCATCCCAAACGGCATTACCCTAAACTGATATAAGCCGAATGGGGTGACGAATGCCGACTTGGGGATAGCCTCCGGGGCCAGGGGAATCTGCCAGTAACCTTTGCAGAGGTCAATAGTGGTCAGGTAATTTCCCCTGGCTATACGATCGAGTAGCTCGTCTACCCTGGGCATAGGGTAAGCGTCCGTCACGGTATTTTCATTGAGCCTCCGATAGTCTACGCAGAACCGGGTGGTCCCATCTTTCTTGGGCACCAAGACAACTGGGGAGGCCCAGGGACTATCGGAGGGCTCAATTACCCTGAGCTGGAGCATCTCATCGATCTCCTTCTTCATTCCTGTCCTAACTGCTTCGGGGATTCGGTACGGAGCCTGGCGCAAGGGAGCTTGTCCCGGAGTATCTACCTGGTGGGTGGTTAAAGTAGTGTACCCTGGCTTCGGGGAGAAGGTGAGGTGTTTGGACTGGAGGAGTTGGTTGAGCTGCTCCCTTTAAGTGGGGCTAAGTCGGTCCCCTATCTGAACCTGTGCCACTATACCTGTGGGGAGGCTCTTTTCTAATAGGTCTGGAATGGGTAAACTGTCGGGGTCTTCCTGAGGGGAACAACATACGGCCGTCACGTTCTCTGGTCGCTCAAAATATTCCTTGAGCATGTTTACATGGAATGTCTTTCTAAGATTGTTGTCGTGGCAGCTAGCTATCACATAAGTGGTGTCTCCCCTTTTCTCTACGATCTGGTAGGGACCCTGCCAGGACGCCTGCAATTTGTCTGTCTTCACCGGCTTAAGTACTAACACCTTTTGCCCTATGGTGAAGATTCTCTTTCGGGCCCCCCGATCGTACCATACTTTCTGTCTTCTCTGGGCCAACTGGAGATTAGCCCGCACGGATTTGGCTAATTGCTCCATTCGGTCCCTGAGTTCCAGCAAGTATGGCACAATGGGGACACCGTCAGCCTCCATCTCTCCCTCCCAGTGCTCCCGGATCAGGTTTAGGGGTCCCCGTACCTTTCTTCCGTAGAGCAACTCGAAGGGAGAGAACCCTGTCGTTTCCTGGGGCACCTCCCGATAAGCAAATAGGAGGTGCGGCAGGAAGCGTTCCCAGTCTCGGTATTCCTGAGTGAACGTCTTGAGCATTTGCTTGAGGGTCCCATTGAACCTCTCACACAGCCCGTTCGTCTGGGGGTGGTATGGGGAGCTCAGGAGGGACTTAATTTTGCAAACCTGCCAGAGTTGTTGGGTCAATTCAGCCGTAAATTGGGTGCCTCGGTCGGATAGGATTTCTTTTGGAAATCCTACCCGGGAGAACACCTGTACTAGTGCATTCGCTACCGTATCCGCTTGTATGTTGTATAGGGCGACAGCCTCTGGGTACCTGGTAGCGTAGTCCACTACGGTAAGAATGTATCGCTTACCGGAGGGACTAGGGGTAGCCAGTGGTCCCACTAGGTCAATAGCAACCCGGCTGAAGGGTTCCTCTACAATGGGCATATTTACTAGCTGGGCTTTAGGGTGATCGCCTCGCCTTCCTACTCGTTGACACACATCGCAGGTGTTACAGTAAGTTCTAACGTCAGCGTGCACCCCTGGCCAAAAGAACGTGTGAGTAATGCGGTGTAGGGTACGGGTAACGGCTAGGTGGCCTGCTAAGGGGATGTCGTGGCCTATTTTGAGGATTTCTTGACGGTATTTGTGGGGCACTACCAGCTGTCGCCTACGCTGTCCCCTTTTCTCTGTCCAGCGGTATAGTTTCCCTTTTTCCCATAAGAATGTTTCGTTATCTGCCCCGCCCCCTCCGGTCTCTGCTCGTTCCCGGTACTTTTGTAAGGTCGGGTCAGTCTTAGACTCTGCCTCGAAAGCATCTGGGGTGTCCCAGGGTATGGGGCCTAACCTGTCAGGCAAGGTCGGGGTAGGTCTTACCTGTGTCTCCCGCACTGGTGAGAGCTCTCGCTCCGTCCGGGCTTGGGCCCGTGTAGTCACTGGGTCCGCCTCGTTGTTGCATACTGGAGCATAGGCAGAAGTCATGGGGCCCAAATCGTTGCCCAGTAGTACTTCGGCAGGTAAATTATCCATTAGGCCCACGTTCACAGCCCCCTTTCCCGCTCCCCAATCAAGATGCACTTTAGCTGTTGGAATTTTGTACACATCCCCCCCCGCCACTCTAACGGCCACAGTCTGTCCGGATCGCTTGTGCTCTGGCACCAAATGACTCTGTACCAGCGTGATAGTAGCCCCTGTGTCTCGCAATCCCTCGGTAGATCGCCCCTCGAGCCATACCCTCTGCCGATGGTGCTGGCGGTTATCTGAGGCAGCATATACAGGGTCTGCCTCGTGAAGCGGCCCCACATATCCCTCCATAGGGGCCTCTTGGTTAACACAGAGGGCCCGGGCCGGACGATAGGACCCAGAGGGGTAATTGTAATTCCTGGGTGTCTGGTGCGTATTAAGGGGGCAGCTAGCCATGAAATGCCCTGGTTGCTTGCATCGGTGGCAAGTCGGTCTGGGACGCTCAGAGCTGTTATTGGGTGGTCCTGAGTGTCGTACGGGCCCTGTGGGCACCGGGGCTCGGAATTCAGCACGAGGGGGTGCACGGTAAACCTCTCTGGGTTCGACCCGTGCTGGAGCTCGGTAGTTCATGGGTTCGTGAAGACGGGAGTCATAATGTTCATCGGCCAATTTGGCTGCTTCTTCTAAGGTAGAAGGCCGCCTGTCTCGCAGCCATTCCTTCCCTTGCTGTTCCATGCCATTATAAAAATGTAAAATTTCCTCCCCAATTGTAAAATTTCCTCCCCAGTCACCGCTTTACTTCCGCTCAGCCAGTGATTTGCCGCTCTCCGCATTCGGTGTGCCCATTCCATATGGGTATCGTTAGGCTTCTTTTCCGTGCCCCGAAACTGTCGGCGATACGTGTCCGGAGTTACAGCGTACCGTCGCAACAGTGTCTCCTTAACTAGCTCATACTGTGTCACTTCCTCAGCACCCAGAGTACGAAAGGCTTCCAGGGCTCGCCCGGATAGTTTCCCAGACAATATCGTGGGCCACTCTCTGTTGGGAATCTGGTGCAGGGCACATTGCCTTTCGAAGTCCGCCAAATATTCATCAATCCCTGTCTCGCTCTCTAGGAAGGGTCGAAATGCGGCATAGGGTATCTTGGGCCTCCCAGCATTTTCGACAGGGATGATTACCTGTGGGGCTTCAGCATTGCGGTGTGCGTTCGCTAGGTTGAGTTCGTGGGCTCGAGTCTCTCGTATATCCTCGTCTGCCTCCGCCATCAACTGCTGTACCAATTCCATGGAGGGGTTCGGCCCGTATAATGAGAGCCTTTCCCGAACAATCCTGTTTTTTTCGTCACTAATCGTGGTCGGTGTTTCCGCCATTGTGAAGCTCTGATCCAGTTCGGTCAATTCTGCGATCAGCTCTCTCCTCGGCCGGTTGCTGGCGTACCCCCCTCTGCTTTCAAGTAAATCCTTTAGGGTTGTACGCTTCAATTTTTCGTAAGCGCTCTCCATCCGTTCTGTACCTCTCCTAGGAAATCCAGGAAAATCCCGCCGCTGCCGCCAAATGTTACGGTTACCCTTAGTCTCGCTGAGAGATGGACCGCTTAGTAGCCTGGATCCCTATTGCTAAAGAGGGGAGAAGCTGCTTTCCATAGTATTCTATATGAGTCTCGCAAATATAGAATAATCTCCCTTAGCTGCAGTACGGCTAGGATACCCTTCTGCCCACAAAAACGAGTCAACGCTGCGATTGAGGGTCAAACAAGAACTCAGGACTGGGATGCCCAGCCTGCTTTTTATTAAGGTTACATGCACACAGGGCACTCCCAGGGGGAGAGGGGGGGAAGCACAAAATCCCCCATCACACATTTAGATAGAGAGCACTGTCCTTTGACAGGCCACAATAGGATTACAGTACTTAAGATAACAAGTTTACAAGTTCATCTTATCAATTAGCAGTCTGGCTCCAGAGGTGATTAGACAATAGTTTCTAAAAGCTGAAAAAAAAGAGTTAACTCTTTATGAAATGATACTTGTTACGGTTTTCTTGGAGCCCTTCTTAGGCGCTGGCTTGCTGGTTCAGGCATTGCTGCTGGGAAATAAGCTCTTCACAACAAAATAACTAATGCTTCTGTAACAATAAAGTGGTAGATAGTTTGAAGAATTATTTGTGGATGAATGTGTGTCACACTCGGATGAGCGGTTTCAGTGGTATGGAGTTTATGCAAGGTGGTGGCAGGCTAAGGACTGTCTGGAATACTAAAAGGGGCAAGCAGTATGAGCTGCTTTCTGGAATTACCCCTATTAGGAATGCTTAAGTAACAGACAAGGAAGTTAATTTATTACACTGGAACAGGAGACCTGGAAGCAGGATAGGTAAGCAGGTGTGAACACACCAGAACTGGCGTCTGAGGTAATGCCCACGGTAGGACCAGGAACAGGAGTGCAAACTTAGGCTGAAAGCAGGAGGCGTCCACCGGAGGCCCGATTCCCGGAGTCGCCAACCAGAGGCCTAAGACCAGAGGCACCTACCAGAGACCCGAAGCAGGGGGTGCCCACCAGAGGTCAGAGGCACCCAACAGTGGCCCAAGGCAGGATGCACCAACCAGAGGCCCGAGGTGCCCACCAGATCCCTGAGACAGGAGGTTCCCACCAGAGGCCCACGCCAAGATGTGCCAACCAGAGGCCCAAGGCACCCACCAGAGGCCCGAGAACGTAGGTGCCCACCAGAGGCCCAAAATTGGAGGTGCCCACCAGATGCCCAAGGCAGGAGGCGCCCACCAGAGGCACAAGGTACGTACCAGAAGCCCGAGACCAGAGGAAAGCTCATAATCTAATTTGTCATATTTAAACCTACATTTGTTTGTATTTGTATTTGTTTGTATTTAAAGTTGAGGTGCTTACATGAGTATTTAATTATAGTTATGGAATGATGAGTGGACAATGGAACAGTTTTTCATCTTGAGCCCATTTCATATTTATTTTCTGGCCCTACTTTTGGTAATCTGCCTTGTTTAACAGAGAATGTGGATGGAAGGAGGTGGAGGTGAAGGGGCTTTCTGCCCGACCTCACTTTTATAGAGTGTCAGGTAGAAAGCCCATAATCTAATTCGGCATATTGGGTTCCTAAATTTGGGATAAAAAAAGAGAGGCAGAGTACTGAAAAGTAGGTTCCATGAACGTGCCCTTAAATACAAACTGGCACTGAATGTAGAATGTAGAAGGTAGAAAGCCCATAATCTAATTTGGCAAATTGGGAGCCAAATTTGGGATCAAAAAAGAGGCAGGGTACTGAAAAGTAGGTTCCATGACAGTGCCCTTAAATGCAACCTGGCACAAAATGTGTATCTTATATTATGACCATACAGAAGTGTTTGTATTTAAAGTTGAGGTGTTTACATGAGTATTGAATTATAGTTATGGTATGATGAGTGGACAATGTAATAGTCTATCATCTTGAGCACACTTCATATTTGTTTTCCAGCCCTACTTTTGGTAATCTGCCTTGTTTAATGGAGAATGTGGATGGAAGGAGGAGGAGGTGAAGGGGCTTTCTGCCCGACCTCACTTTTATAGAGCGTCAGGTAGAAAGCCCATAATCTAATTCGGCATATTGGGTTCCTAAATTTGGGATAAAAAAAGAGAGGCAGAGTACTGAAAAGTAGGTTCCATGAACGTGTCCTTAAATACAAACTGGCACTGAATGTATATCTTACATTATGGCCATACAAAGTGTTTGTATTTAAAGTTGAGGTGTTTACATGAGTACTGAATTATAGTAATAGTATGAAGATGGTAGCGAACAGTATGAAGAAGTTATATAAAGTGGTAGATAGTTTGAAGAATTATTTGTGGATGAATGTGTGTCACACTCGGATGAGCGGTTTCAGTGGTATGGAGCTTATGCAAGGTGGTGGCAGGCTAAGGACTGTCTGGAATACTGAAAGGGGAAAGCGGTATGTGCTGCTTTCTGGAATTACCCCTATTAGGCATGCTTAAGTAACAGACAAGCAAGTTAGTTTATTTCACTGGAACAGGAGACATGGAGGCTGGAAGCAGGATAGGTAAGCAGGTGTGAACACACCAGAACTGGCATCTGAGGTAATGCCCACGGTAGGACCAGGAACAGGAGTGCAAACTTAGGCTGAAAGCAGGAGGCGTCCACCGGAGTCGCCAACCAGAGGCCTAAGACCGGAGGTGCCTACCAGAGACCCGAGGCAGGGGGTGCCCACAAGTGGCCCGAGGCAGGAGGCACCCACCAGAGGCCCAAGGCAGGGGGTGCCCACCAAAGGCCGGAAGCAGGAGGCGCCCACCAGAGGTCCAAGACCAAAGGTTCCCACCAAAGGATCGAGGCAGGAGGCACCCACCAGAGGCCCATGGTAGTTATAGGGACAGGAGTGCAAACTTAGACTGAAGACTGGAGACACCCACCGGAGGCCCGGGGCCATAAGCGCCCTGGAGGCCTGAGACCAGGATGCCCACCAAAGGCTTGAGACTGGAGGCGCTCACAAGTTGCCCGTGACAGGAGGCACCCACTAGAGGTGGAAGGCCGGAGGCACCCACCTGAGGCCGAAGGCGCCCCAAGAGGCGCCCACCAGAGACCAAATGCTGGAGGAGCCCACCTTCTGCCCGAGGCCAGAGGTGTCCACCAGAGGCCCTAGACTGAGGCACCCACCAGAGGTCAGACACGGGAGGCGCCCACTAGAGGCCCAAACCGGAGATGCCCACCAGAGACCCGAGACCAGAGGTGTCCACCAGAGGTCTAAGACCAGAGGTGACCACCAGAGGCCCAAGCTTGGAGGTGCCCGACAGAGGCCCATGACCAGAGGTGCCTGCCAGAGGCCCGAGACCGGAGGTGCCCGACAGAGGCCCAAGGCCGGAGGTTCCCACCAGAGACCCGAGGCAGGAGGCTCCTACCAGAGGCTTGAGAACGGTGGTGCCCACCAGAGGCCTAAGACCGGAGGCACCCACCAGAGGCCTAAGCCCGGAGGTGCCTGACAGAGGCCTGAGCCCAGAGGTGCCTGACAGAGGCCCGTGACTGGAGGTGCCTACCAGAGACCTGAAACCGGAGGTGCCCACCACAGGCCCAAGGCAGGAGGAGCCCACCAGAGGCCCAAGGCAGGTGGCTTCTACTAGAGGCCAAAGAACGGAGGTGCCCACCAAAGGCCAGAGACCGGAGGTTCCCACCAGAGGCCCGAAATCGAAGGTGCCCAACAGAGGCACGAGGCAGGAGGCACCCACCAGAGGCCTGAGGCAGGAGGGGCCCAACAGAGGCCCGAGGTGCCCACCAGAGGTCCAAGCCACCCCCCAAAGGCTGGAGGCGCCCACCAGAGGTTGGAGACCGGAGGCGCCCACCAGAGGTGCCCACCAGAGGCCCGCGACTGAAGTTGCCCACCAGAGGCTTGAGGCAGGAGGCACCCACTAGAGGGCCGAGTCCAAAGGTGCCCAACAGAGGCCTGTGATTAGAGGTGCCTACCACAGACCAGAAACCAGAGGCACCCACCAGAGGCTTGAGTCAGGAGGTGACCACCAGAGGCCCTAGGTGCCCACCAGAGGCCCGAGCCCAGAGGTGCCCACCAGAGGCCCAAGACCAGAGGCTCCCACCAGAGGCCTGGGACTGGAGGGGCCCACCAGACACCTCAGGTGCCAACCAGCGGCCAATAACTGGAGGTGCCCACCAGAGGCCCGAGAACAGAGGTGCCCACCAGAGGTCAGAGGCACCCAACAGAGGCCCAAGGCAGGAGGCACCAACCAGAGGCCCGAGGTGCCCACCAGATCCCTGAGGCAGGAGGTTCCCACCAGAGGCCCATGCCGAGATGTGCCGACCAGAGGCCCAAGGCACCCACCAGAGGCCCGAGAACGTAGGTGCCCACCAGAGGACCAAAATTGGAGGTGCCCACCAGATGCCCGAGGCAAGAGGCGCCCACCAGAGGCACGAGGTATGTACCAGAAGCCCGAGACCAGAGAACAGCTCATAATCTAATTTGTCATATTGAAACCTACATTTGTTTGTATTTGTATTTGTTTGTATTTAAAGTTGAGGTGTTTACATGAGTATTGAATTATAGTTATGGTATGATGAGTGGACAATGGAACAGTTTTTCATCTTGAGCCCATTTCATATTTATTTTCTGGCCCTACTTTTGGTAATCTGCCTTGTTTAACGGAGAGTGTGGATGGAAGGAGGAGGAGGTGAAGGGGCTTTCTGCCCGACTTCACGTTTAGAATGGAGTCAGGTAGAAAGCCCATAATCTAATTTGGCATATTGGAAGCGAAATTGGGAGCCAAATGTGGGATCAAAAAAGAGGCAGGGTTCTGAAAAGTAGGTTCCGTGACAGTGCTTGTTACAGAAGCATTAGTTATTTTGTTGTGAAGAGCTTATTTCCCAGCAGCAATGCCTGAACCAGCCAAGCCAGCGCCTAAGAAGGGCTCCAAGAAAACCGTAACAAGTATCATTTCATAAAGAGTTAACTTTTTTTTTCAGCTTTTAGAAACTATTTTCTAAATACAAGTTTGCTGGCCTCAGCTCTAAGTTTAGTGATAAACAATCCCATTGTCTAATCACCAACGGAGTCAGACTGCTAATTGATAAGATGAACTGCATTGTTTTATTATGTGTAACTTGTTATCTGAAGTACTGTAATCCTATTGTGGCCTGTCAAAGGACATTGTCTCTCTATCTAAATGTGTGATGGGGGGTTTTATGCTTCCCCCCTGGGAGTGCCCTGTGTGCATGTAACCTCAATAAAAAAGCAGGCTGGGCATCCCAGTCCTGAGTTCTTGGTTGACCCTCAATCGCAGCGTTGACTCGTTTTTGTGGGCAGAAGGGTATCCTAGCTGTACTACAGCTAAGGGGGATTATTCTATATTTGCGAGACTCATATAGAATACTATGGAAAGCAGCTTCTCCCCTCTTCAGCAATAGGGATCCAGGCTACTAAGCGGTCCATCTCTCAGCGAGACTAAGGGTAACCGTAACAGTGCCCTTAAATGCAACCTGGCACAAAATGTGTATCTTATATTATGACCATACAGAAGTGTTTGTATTTAAAGTTGAGGTGTTTACATGAGTATTGAATTATAGTTATGGTATGATGAGTGGACAATGTAACGGTCTTTCATCTTGAGCCCACTTCATATTTGTTTTCCGGCCCTACTTTTGGTAATCTGCCTTGTTTAACAGAGAATGTGGATGGAAGGAGGAGGAGGTGAAGGGGCTTTCTGCCCGACCTCACTTTTATAGAGCGTCAGGTAGAAAGCCTATCATCTAATTCGGCATATTGGGTGCCTACATTTGGGATAAAAAAAAGAGAGGCAGGTTACTGAAAAGTAGGTTCCATGAATGTGCCCTTAAATACAAACTGGCACTAAATGTATATCTTACATTATGGCCATACAAAGTGTTTGTATTTAAAGTTGAGGTGTTTACATGAGTACTGAATTATAGTAATAGTATGAAGATGGTAGCGAACAGTATGAAGAAGTTATATAAAGTGGTTGATAGTTTGAAGAATTAAAGTAAAAAACTATACCGAGTTTATAGTAATAGAGTGTGCCACTACAAAATAGATCCCATTTGAAATATAATACCACAATAAAGCTATTTTGTCTCTGTACCAATAGAGGGCGTGTTCGTGAAACACAAGTAAATATTCAGTGATAACAATATTCAGTGATAACAATATTGCAAGGATAAAAATAAAAATAAGAATAAGAGGAACGTTGGTGATGAAAGACAAAGAAAAAAAACAGAAATAAAAATGATTGAAAAGCAAAAAATGTTTTCAAAGACTTATAATAGTGACACTTGAAATTTGTATTTGAATATAAAAAAGTTTTTTATGCTTATCATAAAAATGTCCAAAAGATGGTTGTGAGCGATGTCGCAAAGGATAATGTGATCTCTGGTACGGTGATGCTGAGTCAGTACAATAGGCTGCTGGTCTTGGAACTGCGTGATCACTCAGTGTATCTATAGAGTGGACAAGGAAAGACAGCGCCTCATAGTGCAGATAAACTTAAAAAGTGTGATCACAGGAGAAACGAACAAATGGAAATATACTCACAAGAGTACTGGCACTCTTATATAAAGAATGAGCAGGCTGACATTTAACAGCAGTCAGTACGCTGCACTCAGGCTCCTCCAATACATCAAAGGCACAGCCGTGGGCTCTCCTCCAAAAAACCCAGAGGATCTTCTGAAACAGCACTGTTTGTAGTGTGCGGCTTCCACTGTATACTGGAAATTGGGAGCGATGTCCGTCAAAACCGGGTTGTTTGAAAGTTTAAAGTTCCCCCAAAGCACAGTGGGATATCAAAGGATAAAAAAGCTATAACGAAGCTTAGTATAAAAACAATAATTTATTGAATGAGCTTATAATGCGTTTCTTGGCCACAAGCTCCTGGCCGTTTCCTCAGGTGAATTACACTCATTAGTTCAAGATACATTTAAAAAGCGTGCCATGAAATTTCATTGGTCAAATCAAAGCTTTAGATACATAGTGAACAAGCTTACAAAGTGTATCGCTGTAAAACATATTTTACAAAGTCTAAGCACAGCCAATAACATTTTTAAAAGACCTTTTATAAATAATGTTACTAAAAAGGACATAACATGTATGTAAGTGTGTTGAAAAAAAGGCTTATATGCGTGTGATCATTGCAAGAAATCGTTTATAAATAAAACCCGTATAAGATACTATTTTAGTTAAAAAGATGTGACATATA
Source organism: Bombina bombina (assembly GCF_027579735.1). Taxonomy (NCBI): domain Eukaryota; kingdom Metazoa; phylum Chordata; class Amphibia; order Anura; family Bombinatoridae; genus Bombina; species Bombina bombina. The sequence continues at coordinate 647,746,190 of NC_069501.1, forward strand.
TATATAAAATTGAATCTTTGTAACTCATGTGTGCAATTGTTCAATGTTTCTCTCTATTCTCAAATGTTTCTATATATAGAATCTATGGATCGGAAACTGATAAAAGAACAGAATAAAATCTATTGAAGAAATGTGAACTTTATAAGTCCCATTTTCTTCTTAAATTATTAACTTAGAGAACCCAAAGGCTAAATGAGATATATACCGGACTGATATAAAATGTCAGCCCGTGTGAATTAATTTTGTCTTTAAATTATGGTAGCGAACAGTATGAAGTAGTTATATAAAGTGGTAGATAGTTTGAAGAATTATTAGTGGATGAATGTGTGTCACACTCGGATGAGCGGTTTCAGGGGTATGGAGCTTATGCAAGGTGGTGGCAGGCTAAGGACTGTCTGGAATACTGAAAGGGGCCAGCGGTATGTGCTGCTTTCTGGAATTACCCCTATTAGGCATGCTTAAGTAACAGACAAGCAAGTTAGTTTATTACACTGGAACAGGAGACTTGGAGGCTGGAAGCAGGATAGGTAAGCAGGTGTGAACACACCAGAACTGGCGTCTGAGGTAATGCAAATGGTAGGACCAGGAACAGGAGTGCAAACTTAGGCTGAATGCAGGAGGCACCCACCGGAGACCCAAGATCGGAGTCGCCCACCAGAGGCCTGAGGCAGGAGGAGCCAACCAGAGGCCTGAGGCAGGAGGAGCCAACCAGAGGCCTAAGACCGGAGGTGCCTACCATAGGCCCGAGGCAGGGGGTGCCCACCAGAGGCCGAGGCAGGAGGCACCCACCAGAGGCCTAAGGCAGGAGGTGCCCAACAGAGGCCCGAGGCGCTCACCAGAGGTCCGAGGCAGGAGGTGCCCAACAGAGGCCCGAGGTGCCCACCAAAGGCCAGAAGCAGTAGGTGCCCACCAGAGGTCCGAGACCGAAGGTTCCCACCAAAGGATCAAGGCAGGAGGCACCCACCAGAGGCCCATGGTAGGTATAGGAACAGGAGTGCAAACTTAGACTGAAGACAGGAGACACCCAACGGAGGCCCGGGGCCATAAGCGCCCACCGGAGGCCTTAGACCGGGATGCCCACCAGAGGCTTGAGACCAGAGGCACTCACAAGAGGCCCGTGACAGGATGCACCCACTAGAGGCCGAAGGCCGGAGGCACCCACCAGAGGCCGAAGGCCAGAGGCGCCCCCCAGAGGTGCCCACCAGAGGCCAAAGGCTGGAGGAGCCCACCATTGGCCCGAGGCCAGAGGTGCCCACCAGAGGCCCTAGACTCGAGGTGCCCACAAGAGGCCTGAGACTCGAGGCACCCACCAGAGGCCCGAGACTCTAGGTGCCCACCAGAGGCCCAAGGCTGGAGGTGCCCAACAGAGGCCTGAGGTGCCCACAAACGTCCGAGGCAGGAGGTGCCCACCAGAGGCACGAGATCAAACGCGCCAAACAGAGGCCCAAGGCAGGAGGCGCCCTCCAGAGGTTGGGCACGGGAGGCGCCCACTAGAGGCCCAAACCAGAGGTTCCCACCAGAAGCCCGAGACCAGAAGTGCCCACCAGAGGCGCCCACCAGAGGCCGAGCCCAGAGATGCCCGACAGAGGCCCATGACTGGAAGTTCCTGCCAGAGGCCTGAGACCGGAGGTGCCCAACAGAGGCCTGAGGCAGAAGGTGCCCACCAGAGACCCGAGGCAGGATGCTCCTACCAGAGGCTTAAGAACGGAGGTGCCCACCAGAGGCCTGAGGCCAGAGGTGCCCACCAGAGGCCCAAGACCTGAGGTGCCCACAAGAGGCCCAAGACACGAGGTTCCCACCAGAGGCCCGAGACTCGAGACAACCACCAGAGACCCGAGGCAGGAGGTGCCCAAAAGCGGCCAATGGCACCCACAGAGGTCTGAGGCAGGAGGCGCCTACCAGAGGCCCGAGACTAGATGCGCCAAACAGAGGACCGATGTAGGAGGCGCCCACCAGAGGTCGGACACCGGAGGCGCCCACCAGAGGCTCGAATCCAAGGTGCCCACCAGAGGCCCGAGACCGGAGGTGCCCATCAGAGGCCTAAGACCGGAGGTGCCCACCAGAGGCCGAAGCCCATAGGTGCCTGACAGAGGCCCGAGACCGAAAATTCTCACCAGAGGATCGAGGCAGGAGGCACCCACCAGTGGCCCACAATAGGTATAGGAACAGGAGTGCAAACTTAGACTGAATATAGGAGATATCCACCGGAGACACAGGGCCATAAGCGCCCACCGGAGGCCTATGACCACGATGCCCACCAGAGGCTTGAGACCAGTGGTGCTCACAAGAGGCAAGTGGCAGGAGGCACCCACCAGAGGCCGGAGGTGCCCACCAGAGGCCAAAGGCTGGAGGAGCCCACCAGAGGCCCCAGGCCAGAGGTGCCCACCAGAGACCCGAGACTCGATGCGCCCACCAGACGCCTGAGACTTGAGGCACCCACCAGAGGCCCGAGACTCAAGGCGACCACCAGAGGCCCAAGGCAGGCAGTGCCCAACAGAGGCCCGAGGTGCCCACAAAAGTCAGAGGCAGGAGGCGCCAACCAGAGACCCAACACTGGATGTGCCAAACAGAGGCCCGAAGCAGGAGGCACCCACCAGAAGTCAGAAACCAGAGGTGCCCACTAGAGGCCCAAACCGGAGGCACCCACCAGAGGCCTGAGACAAGAGGTGCCCACCAGAGGCCTAAGACTGGAGGCGCCCACCAGAGGCCCGAGCCCAGAGGTGCCCAACAGAGGCCCGTGACTGGAGGGGCCTGCCAGAGGCTCGAGACCGGAGGTGCCCGACAGAGGCCCGAGGCAGGAGATGCCCACCAGAGGCCCGAGGCAGAAGGCTCCTACTAGAGGCTCAAGAATGGAGGCACCCACCAGAGGCCCAAGGCCAGAGGTGCCCACCAGAGGCCCGAGACCTGAGGCACTCACAAGAGGCCCGAGACTCAAGGCGCCCACCAGAGGCCCGAGGCAGGAGGTGCCCAACAGCAGCCCGAGGCGCCCACAGAGGTCCGAGGCAGAAGACACCCACCAGAGGCCCGAAACCAGACGTGCCAAACAGAGACTCGAGTTAGGAGGTGCCCACCAGAGGTCGGACACCAGAGGCGCCCACTAGAGGCCCGGACCGGAGGTGCCCACCAGAGGCCTAAGACCAGAGGTGCTCACCAGAGGCCTGAGCCCGGAGGTGCCTGACAGAAGCCGGAGCCCAGAGGTGCCTGACAGAGGCCCGTGACCAAAGGTGCCTACCAGAGGCCTAAGACCGGAGGTGCCCACCAGAGGCAAAAGGCAGGAGGTGCCACCAGAGGCCAGAGGCAGGAGGCTTCTACTAGAGGGCTGAGAACGGAGGCACCCACCAGAGGCCCAAGACCGGAGGCACCCACCAGAGGCACGAGATCCGAGGAGCCCAACAGAGGCATGAGGCAGGAGGCACCCACCAGAGGCCCAAACCAGAGGCGCCCTAAAGAGTCCCGAGACTCGAGGTTCCAACCAGAGGCCCGACACTCAAGGTGCCCACCAGAGGCCCGAGTCAGGAGGTGCCCAATAGCGGCCCAATGCGCCCACAGAGGTCCGAGGCAGGAGGCGCCCACCAGAGGCCCGAGACTAGACGCGCTAAATAGAGGTCTGAGGCAGGAGGCGCCCACCAGAGGCCCGAATCCAAGGTGCCCACCAGAGGCCTGAGACCCGAAGTGCCCACCAGAAGCCTAAGACTGGAGGCGCCCACCAGAGGCCTAAGCCCAGAGGTACCTGACAGAGGCCCGAGCCCAGAGGTGTCTAACAGAGGCCCATGACCAGAGGTGCCTACCAGGGCCCGAGACCAGAGGTGCCCACCAGAGGCCGAGGCAGGAGGTGCCCAACAGACGCCCAAGGTGCCCACTAAAGGCCAGAGGCAGGAGGTGCCCACCAGAGGCCCACAACCAGAGGCGCCCACCAGAGGCACGATGACCAAAGATTCTCACCAGAGGATCAAGGCAGGAGGCTACCACCACAGGCTCACCGTAGGTATAGGGACAGGAGTGCAAACTTAGACTGAAGACAGGAGATACCCACCAGAGGCCCGGGGCCATAAGCGCCCACCGGAGGCCTGAGACAGGGATGCCCAAGAGAGGCTTGAGACCAGAGGCACTCACAAGGGGCCCATGGCAGGAGGCACCCATCAGAGGCCGGAGGCACACACCAGAGGCCAAAGGCCGATGGTACCCACCAGAGGCCAAAGCCTGGAGGAGCCCACTAGAGGCCCCAGGCCAGAGGTTCCCACCAGAGGCCCGAGACTTGATGCGCCCACCAGAGGCCCGAGACTTGAGGCACCCATTAGAAGCCCAAGACTAGAGGCGCCCACCTGAGGCCCAAGGCAGGAGGTTTCCAACAGATGCCCGACACCGGACGTGCCAAACAGAGGCCCAAGCCAGGAGGCACCCACCAGAGGTCGGACACCGGAGGCGCCCACTAGAGGCCTAATCCAGAGGCACCCACCAGAGGCCCGAGACCAGAGGTTCCCACCAGATGCCTAAGACCGGAGGCGCCAACCAGAGGCCCGAGTCCGGAGGTGCCCGACAGAGGCCCGTGACTGGAGGTGCCTGCCAGAGGCCCGAGACCGGAGGCACCCACCAGAGGCCCGAGGCAGGAGGCGCCCACCAGAGACCCGAGACTAGAGGCGCCCACCAGAGGCCCGAGGCAGGAGATGCCCACCAGAGGCCCGAGGCTGGAGGCGTCCACTAGAGGCCTGAGGCCAGAGGTGCCGACCGGGAGGCCCGAGACTGGAGGTGAGCACCAGAAGCCCGAGGCAGGAGATGCCCACCAGAGGCCGAGGCGTCCACCAGAGGCCCGAGGCCGGAGGTGCCGACCAGAGGCCCAAGCCCGGAGGTGCCCACCAGAGGTCTGAGGTGCCCACCAGAGGCCCAAGACCAGAGGGGCCCACCAGAGGTCAGAGGCACCCAACAGAGGCCAGAGGCACCCACAAGACATCAATGCCAAGAGGCCCGAGGCAGGAGGCACCCACCAGAGACCCGAGGCAGGAGATGCCCACCAGAGGCCCAAGGCAGGAGATGCCCACCAGAGGCCCGAGCCCGAAGGCGTCCACCAGAGGTGCCCACCAGAGGCCCGAGACTGGAGGCGCCCACCAGAGGCCCGAGGCAGGAGACGCCCACTAGAGGCCCGAGGCCGGAGGCGTCCACCAGAGGCCCGAGCCCAGAGGTGCCCAACAGAGGCCCAAGCCAGGAGGTGCCCACCAGAGGTCTGAGACTGGAGGCACCAACCAGAGGCACGAGGTAGGTGCCAGAGGCCCGAGACAAGAGGGAATCTCATAATCTAATTCGGCATATTGGGACCTTGTGGGAAGCACCCACAAGACGTCAACGCCAAGAGGTGCCCACCAGAGGCCCGAGACCGGAGGCACCAACCAGAGGGACGAGGTAGGTGCCAGAGGCCCGAGACAAGAGGGAATCTCATAATCTAATTCGGCATATTGGGACCTACATTTGTTTGTATTTGTTTGTATTTAAAATTGAGGTGTTTACATGAGTATTGAATTATAGTTATGGTATGATGAGTGGACAATGGAACAGTTTTTCATCTTGAGCCCACTTCATATTTCTTTTGCTGCCCTACTTTTGGTAATCTGCCTTTTTTAATGGAGAATGTGGATGGGAGGAGGAGGTGAAGGGGCTTTCTGCCCGACCTCACTTTTATAGTGGCGTCAGGTAGAACGCTTATAATCTAATTCGGCATACTGGGAGTCTAAATTTGGGATCAAAAAAGAGAGGCAGAGTACTTAAAAGTAAGTTCCGTTAATGTGCCCTTAAATGCAAACTGGCACTGAATGTATATCTTATATTATGGCCATGCAGAAATGTTTATATTTAAAGTTGAGGTGTTTACATGAGTACTGAAATAATATGAAGATGGTAGCGAACAGTATGAAGTAGTTATATAAAGTGGTAGATAGTTTGAAGAATTATTTGTGGATAATTGTGTGTCACACTTGGATGAGCAAGTTCAGGGGAATGGAGCATATGCAAGGTGGTGGCAGGCTAAGGACTGTCTGGAATACTGAAAGGGGCCAGCGGTATGTGCTGCTTTCTGAAATTACCCCTATTAGGCATGCTTAAGTAACAGACAAGCAAATTAGAGGCCCAAGACCGGAGGCACCCACCAGAGGTACGAGATTGGAGGAACTCAACAGAGGCACGAGGCAGGAGGCACCCACAAGAGGCCCAAACCAGAGGCGCCCTAAAGAGGCCCGAGGAAGGAGGCGCCCACCAGAGCCTTGAGACCGGAAGTGCCCACCAGAAGCCTAAGACTGGAGGCGCCCACCAGAGGCCTAAGCCCGGAGGTGCCTGACAGAGGCCCGAGCCCGGAGGTGCCTGACAGAGGCCCATGACCAGAGGTGCCTACCAGAGGCCCGAGACCGGAGATGCCCACCAGAGGCCCAAGGCAGGAGGTGCCCAACAGAGGCCCGAGGCGCCCACTAAAGGCCAGAGGCAGGAGGTGCCCACCAGAGGCCTGCACCCAGAGGCGCCCACCAGTGGCACGATGACCGAAGATTCTCACCATAGGATCGAGGCAGGAGGCACCCACCAGAGGCTCACCGTAGGTATAGGGACAGGAGTGCAAACTTAGACTGAAGACAGGAGATACCCACCAGAGGTCCGGGGCCATAAGCGCCCACCGGAGGCCTGAGACAGGGATGCCCACCAGAGGCTTGAGACCAGAGGCACTCACAAGTGGCCCATGGCAGGAGGCACCCACCAGAGGCCGAAGGCCGGAGGCACCCACCAGAGGCCAAAGGCAGATGGAGCCCACCAGAGGCCAAAGGCTGGAGGAGCACACCAGAGGCCCCAGGCCAAGGTGCCCACCAGAGGCCTGAGACTCGATGCGCCCACCAGAGGCCTGAGACTCAATGCACCCATTAGAGGCCTGAGACTAGAGGTGCCCACCTGAGGCCCAAGGCAGGAGGTGCCCAACAGATGCCCGACACCAGATGCGCCAAACATAGGCCCAAGGCAGGAGGCACCCACCAGAGGTCGGACACCGGAGGTGCCCACTAGAGGCCTAATCCAGAGGCACCCACTAGAGGCCCGAGACCAGAGGTGCCCACCAGAGGCCTGAGCCTGGAGGTGCCCGACAGAGGCCCGTGACTGGAGGTACCTGCCAGAGGCCCAAGACCGGAGGTGCCCGACAGAGGCCCGAGGCAGGAGGTGCCCACCAGAGGCCCGAGGCAGGAGGCTCCAACTAGAGGCTCGAGAACGGAGGCACCCACCAGAGGCCCGAGGCCAGAGGTGCTCACCAGAGGCCCGAGACCCAAGTCACCCACAAGACGCCAGAGACCCGAGGCGCCCACCATTGGCTCGAGGCAGGAGGTGCCCAACAGCGGCCCGAGGTGCCCACAGAGGTTCGAGGCAGGAGACACCCACCAGAGGCCTGAGACCAGATGGGCCAAACAGAGACTCGAGGCAGAAGGCGCCCACCAGAGGTCGGAAACCGGAGGCGCCCACTTGAGGCCCGCACCGGAGGTGCCCACCAGAGGCCTGAGCCTGGGGGTGCCCACCAGAGGCCTGAGCCTGGAGGTGCCCACCAGAGGCTGGAGGCAGTAGGCGCCCACCAGAGGTCCAAGACCGAAGGTTCCCACCAAAGGATCGAGGCAGAGGCACCCACCAGAGGCCCATGGTAGGTATAGGAACAGGAGTGCAAACAGACTGAAGACAGGAGACACCCACTGGAGGCCCAGGGCCATAAGCGCCCACCGGAGGCCTGGGACCGGGATGCCCACCAGAGGCTTGAGACTGGAGGCGCTCACAAGAGGCCTGTGACAGGAGGCACCCACTAGAGGCTGAAGGCCGGAGGCACCCACTAGAGACCAAAGGCCGGAGGCACCCCCAGAGGCCCAAGACTCGAGGTGCCCACCAGAGGCCCGAGACTCGAGGTGCTCACCAGAGGCCCAAGGCTGGAGGTGCCCAACAGAGGCCAGAGGTGCCCACAAAAGTCAGAGGCAGGAGGCGCCCACCAGAAGTCGGACATAGGAGGCGCCCACTATAGGCCCAAACCGGAGGCACCCACCAGAGGCCTGAGACCAGAGGTGCCCAGCAGAGGCCTAAGACCGGAGGCGCCCAACAGAGGCCCGAGCCCGGAGGTGCCTGACAGAGGCCCATGACCAGAAGTGCCTGCCAGAGGCCCGAGACCAGAGGTGCCCAACAGAGGCCCAAGGCAGGAGGTGCCCACCAGAGACTCGAGGCAGGAGGCTCCTACCAGGGGCTTGAGAACTGAGGCGCCCACCAGAGGCCCAAACCGGAGGTCGGAGACCGGAGGCGCTTACCAGAGGGCCAAGACCAGAGGCACCCACCAGAGGCTCGAGTCAGGAAGCGACCACCAGAGGCCCAAGACCGGACGCTCCCACCAGAGGCCCGGGACTGGAAATGCTCACCAGAGGCTCAAGGCAGGAGGTGCCCACCAGAGGCCTAAGGTGCCCACCAGAGGCCCAAGACCGGAGGCGCCCACCAGAGGCCCGAGAATGGAGGTGCCCACCAGAGGTCTGAGGCACCCAACAGAGGCCCAAGGCAGGAGGTACCAACCAGAGGCCTGAGGTGCCCACCAGATCCCTGAGGCAGAAGGTTCCCACCAGAGGCCCACGCCAAGATGTGCCGACCAGAGGCCCGAGGCACCCACCAGAGGCCCGAGAACGTAGGTGCCCACCAGAGGCCCGAAATAGGAGGTGCCCACCAGTAGTGATGTCACGAATTGTTCGCCGGAGAACAGTTCCCGGCGATCTTAGCTTGTTCGCGTTCGCCGCGGCGGGCGAACATATGCGATGTTCGATCCGCCCCCTATTCGTCATCATTGAGGAAACTTTGACCCTGTATCTCACAGCCTGCAGACACATTTGAGCCAATCAGCAGCAGACACTCCCTCCCAGACCCTCCCAGCTCCTGGGCAAAAGCCATTTTAGATTCATTACAATCCTGCTTTCTTAGTGAGAGGAGGGTTAGTGCTGCTGCTCGTGATTTTATAGGGAAATAAATAGCTAGGCTAGTGTATTTAGTGTCCACTACAGTCCTGAACGACTCATCTAATCTCTGCTGTAAGGACAGCACCCCAAAAAGCCCTTTTTAGGGCTAGAACTTCAGCCCAAAAAGCCCTTTTTAGGGCTAGAACTTCAGTCATTTTTTTTTTTTTTAATTTGTAATTTTATTTGCATTTGCCTGGCTGTCAGCCTGTGTGTGAGGCTCACAGCATATACTGTGATTTGTGCCACCACTGATATCTGCTTAACATTAGTGTAAATTTAAAAAAAAAAAAACAACTTTTAAATCATTTTGCTAGTGTAATCTAATTTCATTTTCTATCAGGCCTGTGTCTCAGGCCCACATCATATACTGTGATTAATTGCTCTGTGCCACCACTGATATCTGGTGTAACATTAGTGTAAAATTAAAAAAAAAAAATGTTTACATCATTTTGCTAGTGTAATCTAATTTAATTTTCTATCAGGCCTGTGTGTCCGGCTCACAGCATATACTGTGGTTAATTGATCTGTGCCACCACTGATATCTGCTTAACAATTATTATTGTAAATTAAAAAAAAAAAACTTTTACATAATTTTGCTAGTGTAATCTAATTATAATTTTCTATCAGGCCTGTGTGTCAGGCCCACATCATATACTGTGATAAATTGCTCTGTGCCACCAGTACCACAGATATCTGGTGTAACATTAGTGTAAAATTTAAAAAAAAACTTTTACATCATTTTGCTAGTGTAATCTAATTTAATTTTCTATCAGGCCTGTGTGTTAGGCCCACATCACATACTGTGATTAATTGCTCTGGGCCACCACTGATATCTGGTGTAACATTAGTGTAAAATAAAAAAAATACAAACTTTTACATCATTTTGCTAGTGTAATCTAATTTCATTTTCAATCAGGCCTGTGTGTCAGGCGCCTATCAGGCCTGTGTGTCAGGCTCACAGCATATACTGTGGTTAATTGCTCTGTGCCACCACTTATATCTGCTTAACATTATTGTAAATTTAAATAAAAAAACTTTTACATCATTTTGCTAGTGTAATCTAATTTCATTTTCTAGCAGGCCTGTGTGTCAGGCACACATCATATACTGTGATTAATTGCTCTCTGCCACCACTGATATCTGCTTAACTTTATTGTAAATTTAAATAAAAAAAGTTTTACATCATTTTGCTAGTGTAATCTAATTTCATTTTCTATCAGGCCTGTGTATCAGGCCCACATCATATACTGTGATTAATTGCTCTCTGCCACCATTGATATCTGGTGTAACATTAGTGTAAAATTAAAAAAAAAAACCTTTTACATCATTTTGCTAGTGTAATCTAATTAAATTTCCTGTCAGGCTCACATCATATACTGTGATTAATTGCTCTGTGCCACCACTGATATCTGGTGTAACATTAGTGTAAAATAAAAAAAATACAAACTTTTACATCATTTTGCTAGTGTAATCTAATTTCATTTTCTATCAGGCCTGTGTGTCAGGCTCCTATCAGGCCTGTGTGTCAGGCTCACAGCATATACTGTGGTTAATTGCTCTGTGCCACCACTGATATCTGCTTAACATTATTGTAAATTTAAATAAAAAAACTTTTACATCATTTTGCTAGTGTAATCTAATTTCATTTTCTAGCAGGCCTGTGTGTCTGGCTTACAGCATATACTGTGGTTAATTGTTCTGTGCCACCACTGATATCTGCTTAACATTATTGTAAATTTAAATAAAAAAAGTTTTACATCATTTTGCTAGTGTAATCTAATTTCATTTTCTATCAGGCCTGTGTGTCAGGCCCACATCATATACTGTGATTAATTGCTCTCTGCCACCATTGATATCTGGTGTAACATTAGTGTAAAATTTAAAAAAAAACTTTTACATCATTTTGCTAGTGTAATCTAATTAAATTTTCTGTCAGGCTCACATCATATACTGTGATTAATTGCTCTGTGCCACCACTGATATCTGGTGTAACATTAGTGTAAAATTAAAAAAAAACAATTTTTACATCATTTTGCTAGTGTAATCTTATTTCATTTTCTATCAGGCCTGTGTGTCAGGCCCACATCATATACTGTGATTAATTCTTCTGTGCCACCACTGATATCTGGTTAACATTATTTTAAATAAAAAAAACAAAAAACTTTTACATCATTTTGCTAGTGTAATCTAATTTCATTTTCCATCAGGCCTGTGTGTCAGGCCCACATCATATACTGTGATTAATAGCTCTGTTTTCCACCACTTATATCTGGTGTAACATTAGTGTAATTTTTTTTAAAAAAAACTTTTACATCAGTCCTCTTCTAGTGTTATTTAATTTTAGTTGCCAGGCCAGCCTGGCTGCCACTAGTGCCAGCCTGTGTGTCAGGCTGCCAGCATATACTGTGCCTACTTCCATCCTCAGTGCCACCACTTCTATCTGGTGTAACATTAGTTTAAATTTTGTAAAAAAAAACTTTTACATCAGTCTTCTAGTGTTATTTAATTTTAGTTGCCAGGCCAGCCTGCCACTAGTGCCAGCCTGTGTGTCAGGCTGCCAGCACATACGGTGCCACCACTCCTATCTGTTGTAACATTAGTGTAACTTTAAAAAAAAAAAACTTTTACATCAGTCTGCTAGTGTTATTTAATTGCAGTTGCCTGTCTGCCAGCATGTGTGCCAGGCCCACTTTCCAACTAGTGCCACGAATCATATTTGTTATAACAGTAGTGTAAATATTTAAAATAAAAACTTTTTTGACTGTGAATCATCAGTCTGCTAGTGCAATTGAATTGCAGTCGCCTGCCTGCCAGCGTGTGTGCCAGGCCCACTTGCCAACTAGTGCCACCAATCATATTTGTTATAACAGTTTTGAAAATATTTAAAATAAAAACTTTTTTGACTGTGAATCATCAGTCTGCTAGTGCAATTGAATTGCAGTTGCCTGCCTGCCAGCTTGTGTGCCAGGCCCACTTGCCAACTAGTGCCACCACTCATATTTGTTATAACAGTAGTGTCAATATTTAATAAAAAAAACTTTTTTGACTGTGAAACATCAGTCTACTATTGTAATCTAATTGAAGTTGCCTGCCTGCCAGCGTGTGTGCCAGGCCCACTTGCCAAGTTAGTGGCACCACTCATATTTGTTGTAACAGTACTTTTAATATTTAAAAAATAAACATTTTTGACTTTGAAACATCAGTCTGCTTTTTTGTGTCAGGCTCACAGCGTATACTGTGCCCACTGGCCCAGTGCCACCACTCTATGCACAGTGTTCAGAGGCCACGTGCCATGGACGCGAAAAGTTCTGAGGAGGACCTAGTTGAATGGCTAACACAGGACACCCAATCTTCTACAGCTTCTGCTCCTAGTCCTAACCTTGACGCACCATCCACCTCCAGCTTAGCTTCAGGCACCTCTCAAGTGACCAGTGCCACTCGCCCGCCTGCCGCCACCACCAACACTAGCACCACAGCCGCTTCACTTGATCTGTCAGAGGAGTTATTGACACATCAGTTGGAAGAAATGAGTGATGCGCAACCATCATTTACAGAGGATGTAGATAACAGTGATATGTCTCAGTCAGGCAGCATTACAGACATGGACATACGGTGTGATGATGATGATGATGTTGTACCCACTGCTGCTTCCTTTGTTGATTTGTCAGATACAAGTGAAGCGGTTGATGATGATGTGTCCGTGGATGTCACGTGGGTGCCCGCTAGAAGAGAAGAAGAAGAGGGGGAAAGTTCAGATGGGGAGATAGAGAGGAGGAGGAGGAGGAGACGAGTTGGAAGCAGGGGGAGATCGTTGCAAGGAGCTAGTGGCACAGTCAGACAGCATGCATCGGCACCCGGGGTCAGCCAGACAGCACGCCAATCAACGCATGCTGTTGCCACCACCAGAATGCCATCATCGCAGAGCTCAGCAGTGTGGCATTTTTTTTGTGTGTCTGCCTCTGGCAGCAGCGATGCCCTTTGTAACCTGTGCCAAAAGAAACTGAGTCGTGGGAAGTCCAACACCCACCTAGGTACAACTGCTTTGCGAAGGCACATGGTCTCACATCACAAACGCCGATGGGAAGAACACATGAGTAGAAGCAGCACACAAACTCAAAGCCGCCATACTCCTCCTGGTCCAGCATCTTCAGCCACGTCAACCACTGCTGTCCTCCTTGCCCTCTCTCAACCATCCTCCACTCAGTCTCTCTTACGTAGCAGTTCCTGGTCATCTGCCCACAGTCAGGTGTCTGTCAAGGACATGTTTGAGGGTAAGAAGCCAATTTCCCAAAGTCAATCCCCTTGCCCAGCGTCTGACAGCTGGCTTGTCTGAACTCTTAGCCCGCCAGCTTTTACCATACAAGCTGGTGGAGTCTGAGGCGTTCAAAAAATTTCTTGCTATTGGGACACCGCAGTGGAAGGTACCCGGCCGAAATTTCTTTTCACAAAAGGCAATCCCCAACCTGTACTCGATTGTGTGAAAGGAAGTAATGGCATGTCTGGCACACAGCGTTGGGGCAAGGGTCCATCTGACCACTGATAGCTGCTCTGCAAAGCATGGTCAGGGCAGGTATATCACCTACACTGCGCATTGGGTAAACCTGCTGACGGCTGACAAGCATGGAATGCGTGGCTCTGCAGAGGAGTTGGTGACACCGCCACGACTTGCAGGCAGGCCTCTGCTACCTCCTCTACTCCTCCTACTCCATCCTCTTTCATAACCTCTTCCTCGGCTGAGTCCTCTTCTGCTGCTGCGTCTTGCTCCATATCAATGGCACCCCCCCAGCTCCCCAGGACGGCAGTGTCACGCCGTCTTGGGGTTGACTTGCCTAAAAGCCAAGAGTCACACTTGTCCGCCCTGAACGCACAGGTGGATCAGTGGCTGACTCCGCACCAACTGGAGATTGACAAAGTTGTTTCTGACAACGGAAGTAATTTGGTGGCGGCATTGAAATTGGGCAAGTTGACACATGTGCCGTGCATGGCACATGTGTGTAATTTTATTGTACAACGATTTGTGCATAAGTACCCAGGCTTACAGGACGTCCTGAAGCAGGCCAGGAAGGTGTGTGGCCATTTCAGGCGTTCCTACACGGCCATGGCGCACTTGTCAGATATCCAGTGTCGAAACAACCTGCCAGTGAGGCGCTTTATTTGCAACAGCCCGACACGAAGGAATTCAACACTCCTAATGTTCAACCGCCTGCTCCAACAAGAAAAAGCTGTTAATGAGTATTTGTATGACCGGGGTGCTAAGACAGCCTCTGGGGAGCTGTGGATTTTTTTGCCACGTTACTGGACGCTCATGCGCAATGCCTGTAGGCTCATGCATCCTTTTGAGGAGGTGACAAACCTAGTCAGTCGCACCGAAGGCACCATCAGCGACATCATACCATTTGTTTTCTTCCTGGAGCGTGCCCTGCGAAGAGTGCTGGATCAGGCCGTAGATGAGCGTGAAGAGGAAGAGTTGTGGAGTCCATCACCACCAGAAACAGCCTTATCAGCATCGCTTGCTGGACCAGCGGCAACGCAGGAAAAGGATTGTGAGGAAGAGGAGTCAGAGGAGGAATGTGTCTTTGAGGAGGAGGAAGACCAAGCACAACAGGCATCCCAGGGTGCTCGTTGTTGTCACCTATCTGGTTCCCGTAGTGTTGTACGTGGCTGGGGGGAAGAAGATAACTTCAGTGAGATCAGTGAGGATGAGGAACGGGACATGATTAGCTCGGCATCCAACCTTGTGCAAATGGGGTCTTTCATGCTGTCATGCCTGTTGAGGGACCCTCGTATAAAAAAGCTGAAGGAGAACAACCTGTACTGGGTGTCCACGCTACTAGACCCCCGGTATAAGCATAAAGTGACTTAAATGTTACCGAATTCCCGCAAGTCGGAAAGGATGGAGCAGTTCAAAAATAAATTAAAAAGTATGCTTTACACAGCGTATAAGGGTGATGTCACAGCACAACCGGAATCTAACAGGGGAAGAGATGAAAGTAAACCACGCCAGCAAGAACAGGATGCTTTCCAGACGTGTTGTTGATGGAGGACATGCGGACCTTTTTAACTCCTATGCAAAGCCACAGCCCTTCGGGATCCAGCCTCAGAGAAAGACTCAACCGACAGGTAGCAGACTACCTCGCATTAACTGCGGATCTCGACACTCTGAGGAGCGATGGACCCCTTGACTACTGGGTGTACAGGCTTGACCTGTGGCCTGAGCTATCCCAATTTGCAATTGAACATCTGGCCTGCCCCGCTTCAAGTGTCCTGTCAGAAAGGACCTTCAGTGCAGCAGGAGGTATTGTCACTGAGAAGAGAAGTCGCCTAGGTCAAAAAAGTCTTGATTATCTCACCTTTATTAAAATGAATGAGGGATGGATCCCGAAGGGACTGACATTGTGCGATACATTAGAGTAAAAAAGGCATGATGAGATGACGAGCTGCCTTGGGCTACAAATGGTATACACGCTGCTGTATTTTATCTTCGAATGCCGGATGACTTGCGTGCCTTATCCACCAACAACTAGGGTTCAAGCAGCAATGTTTTAGGCCACTTTCTAACTGTCAAACAAACATCAATTTTTCTGGCCCTGCTACAGCAGCGGCTGCAACAATACCTAATTTTTCAGGCATTTGTACATGCCTAATTTTTCTGGCCTCTGGTGCTGCACTGTGGCTACAAAACCCAAACCAAAAAAAAGGCACATAACAGTGATTAAACTGTTAAGAATAGTACTACTTAACACACCACTCATATCTGGTGGCACAGTAGAATGCACGCGCAGTGCCCCAAATTTGAAGTAGGAGTACCAACCAAGCATCTTTTTTCATCTCCCGGTTCCTAAAAATTATCTCCGGGTTCCTAAAATCGATGCCATACCTGTACTCGATTGTGCAAAAGGATGGCATATGTGTTATTTCATGCTGTTGTGCCTGTTGAGGGTCGTGGACCATCGTATAAAAAGGCTGAAGGAGAACGACCTGTACTGGGTGTCCAAGCATCTTTTTCCATCTCCCGGTTCCTAAAAATTGTCTCCGGGTTCCTAAAATCGATGCCATATCTGTCCTCTATTGTGCAAAAGGATGGCATATGTGGTGTTTCATGCTTTTGTGCCTGTTGAGGGTCGGGGACCATCGTATAAAAAGGCTGAAGGAGAACGACCTGTACTGGGTGTCCAAGCATCTTTTTCCATCTCCCGGTTCCTAAAAATTGTCTCTGGGTTTCTAAAATCGATGCCATACCTGTACTCTATTGTGCAAAAGGATGGCATATGTGGTGTTTCATGCTGTTGTGCCTGTTGAGGGTCGGGACCATTGTATAAAAAGGCTGAAGGAGAACGAACTGTACTGGGTGTCCAAGCATCTTTTTCCATCTCCCGGTTCCTAAAAATTGTCTCCGGGTTCCTAAAATCTATGCCATACCTGTACTCTATTGTGCAAAAGGATTGCATATGTGGTGTTTCATGCTGTTGTGCCTGTTGAGGGTCGTGGACCATCGTATAAAAAGGCTGAAGGAGAATGACCTGTACTGGGTGTCAAAGTATCTTTTTCCATCTCCCGGTTCCTTCCTAAAAATTGTCTCTGGGTTCCTAAAATCGATGCCATACCTGTACTCTATTGTGCAAAAGGATGGCATATGTGGTGTTTCATTCTGTTGTGCCTGTTGAGGGTCGGGGACCATCGTATAAAAAGGCTGAAGGAGAACGACCTGTACTGGGTGTGCAAGCATCTTTTTCCATCTCCAGGTTCCTAAAAATTGTCTCCGGGTTCCTAAAATCGATGCCATACCTGTACTCTATTGTGCAAAAGGATGGCATATGTGGTGTTTCATGCTGTTGTGCCTGTTGAGGGTCGGGGACCATCGTATAAAAAGGCTGAAGAACGACCTGTACTGGGTGTCCAAGCATCTTTTTCCATCTCCCAGTTCCTAAAAATTGTCTCCGGGTTCCTAAAATCGATGCCATACCTGTACTCTATTGTGCAAAAGGATGGCATATGTGGTGTTTCATGCTGTTGTGCCTGTTGAGAGTCGTGGACCATCGTATAAAAAGGCTGAAGGAGAACGACCTGTACTGGGTGTCAAAGCATCTTTTTCCATCTCTCGGTTCCTTCCTAAAAATTGTCTCCGGGTTCCTAAAATCGATGCCATACCTGTACTCTATTGTGCAAAAGGATGGCATATGTGGTGTTTCATGCTGTTGTGCCTGTTGAGGGTCAGGGACCATCGTATAAAAAGGCTGAAGGAGAACGACCTGTACTGGGTGTCCAAGCATCTTTTTCCATCTCCCGGTTCCTAAAAATTATCTCCGGGTTCCTAAAATCGATGCCATACCTGTACTCTATTGTGCAGAAGGAAGTAACCTTACCATGGGTCTCAGACCGCATGTTTTATTGTTATACTTTGTCAGGGTAATCAGGCAGGCCATATAGACCTCCCCCGAAGGGGAGTAAAAGGGATTAAACTGCGAAGAACAGTACTACTTAACACAACCTTACCATGGATCCCAGACCGCATGTCTTATTGTTATATTTTGTAAGGGTAATTATATATCATGCAGGCCATATAGACCTCCCCAATAGGGGGAGGGGGAGTAACAGGGATTAAAGTGCTAAGAATAGTACTACTTAACACAACCTAGTTACCATGGGTCCCAGACCGCATGTTTTATTATTATACTTTGTCAGGGTAATCAGGCAGGCTATATAGACCTCCCCCGATAGGGGGAGTAAAAGGGATTAAACTGCTAAGAATAGTACTACTTGACACAACCTTACCATGGGTCCCAGACCGCATGTCTTATTGTTATACTTTGTCAGGGTCATTATATATCATGCAGGCCATATAGACCTCCCCCGATAGGGGGAGTTACAGGGATTAAAGTGCTAAGAATAGTACTACTTAACACAACCTAGTTACCATGGGTCCCAGACCACATGTCTTGTTGTTATACTTTGTCAAGGTAATCATGCAGGCCATATAGACCTCCCCCGATAGGGGGAGTTACAGGGATTAAAGTGCTAAGAATAGTACTACTTAACACAACCTAGTTACCATGGGTCCCAGACCGCATGTTTTGTTGTTATACTTTGTCAGGGTAATCATGCAGGCCATATAGACCTCCCCCGATATGGGGAGTTACAGGGATTAAAGTGCTAAGGGGGAGTTACAGGGATTAAAGTGCTAAGAATAGTACTACTTAACACAACCTAGTTACCATGGGTCCCAGACCACATGTTTTGTTGTTATACTTTGTCAGGGTAATCATGCAGGCCATATAGACCTCCCCCGATAGGGGGAGTTACAGGGATTAAAGTGCTAAGAATAGTACTACTTAACACAACCTTGTTACCATGGGTCCCAGACCGCATGTCTTGTTGTTATACTTTGTCAGGGTAATCATGCAGGCCATATAGACCTCCCCCGATATGGGGAGTAACACGTATTAAACTGCTAAGAACAGTACTACTTAACACAACCTAGTTACCATGGGTCCCAGACCGCATGTCTTGTTGTTATACTTTGTCAGGGTAATCATGCAGGCCATATAGACCTCCCCAGATAGGGGGAGTAACAGGTAATAAAGTGCTAAGAATAGTACTACTTAACACAACCTAGTTACCATGGGTCCCAGACCACATGTCTTGTTGTTATACTTTGTCAGGTTAATTATGCAGGCCATATAGACCTCCCCAGATAGGGGGAGTAACAGGTAATAAAGTGCTAAGAATAGTACTACTTAACACAACATAGTTACCATGAGTCCCAGACCACATGTTTTGTTGTTATACTTTGTAAAAGGTAATCATGCAGGCCATATAGACCTCCCCCGATAGGGGGAGTTACAGGGATAAAGTGCTACAAATAGTACTACTTAACACAACCTTGTTACCATGGGTCCCAGACCACATGTCTTGTTGTTATACTTTGTCAGGGTAATCATGCAGGCCATATAGACCTCCCCCGATATGGTGAGTAACAGGTATTAAACTGCTAAAAACAGTACTACTTAACACAATCTAGTTACCATGGGTCCCAGACCGCATGTCTTGTTGTTATACTTTGTCAGGGTAATCATGCAGGCCATATAGACCTCCCCCAATAGGGGGAGTTACAGGGATTAAAGTGCTAAGGGGGAGTTACAGGGATTAAAGTGCTAAGAATAGTACTACTTAACACAACCTAGTTACCATGGGTCCCAGACCACATGTTTTGTTGTTATACTTTGTAAGAGGTAATCATGCAGGCCATATAGACCTCCCCCGATATGTGGAGTAACAGGTATTAAACTGCTAAGAACAGTACTACTTAACACAATCTAGTTACCATGGGTCACAGACCGCATGTCTTGTTGTTATACTTTGTCAGGGTAATCATGCAGGCCATATAGACCTCCCCCAATAGGGGGAGTTACAGGGATTAAAGTGCTAAGGGGGAGTTACAGGGATTAAAGTGCTAAGAATAGTACTACTTAACACAACCTAGTTACCATGGGTCCCAGACCACATGTTTTGTTGTTATACTTTGTAAGAGGTAATCATGCAGGCCATATAGACCTCCCCCGATATGGGGAGTAACAGGTATTAAACTGCTAAGAACAGTACTACTTAACACAATCTAGTTACCATGGGTCCCAGACCGCATGTCTTGTTGTTATACTTTGTCAGGGTAATCATGCAGGCCATATAGACCTCCCCCAATAGGGGGAGTTACAGGGATTAAAGTGCTAAGGGGGAGTTACAGGGATTAAAGTGCTAAGAATAGTACTACTTAACACAACCTAGTTACCATGGGTCCCAGCCAACATGTTTTGTTGTTATACTTTGTCAGGGTAATCATGCAGGCCATATAGACCTCCCCCGATAGGGGGAGTTACAGGGATTAAAGTGCTAAGAATAGTACTACTTAACACAACCTAGTTACCATGGGTCCCAGACCGCATGTTTTGCTGTTATACTTTGTCAGGGTAATCATGCAGGCCATATAGACCTCCCCCGATATGGGGAGTTACAGGGATTAAAGTGCTAAGGGGGAGTTACAGGGATTAAAGTGCTAAGAATAGTACTACTTAACACAACCTAGTTACCATGGGTCCCAGACCACATGTTTTGTTGTTATACTTTGTCAGGGTAATCATGCAGGCCATATAGACCTCCCCCAATAGGGGGAGTTACAGGGATTAAAGTGCTAAAGGGGAGTTACAGGGATTAAAGTGCTAAGAATAGTACTACTTAACACAACCTAGTTACCATGGGTCCCAGACCACATGTTTTGTTGTTATACTTTGTCAGGGTAATCATGCAGGCCATATAGACCTCCCCCAATAGGGGGAGTTACAGGGATTAAAGTGCTAAGAATAGTACTACTTAACACAACCTTGTTACCATGGGTCCCACACCGCATGTCTTGTTGTTATACTTTGTCAGGGTAATCATGCAGGCCATATAGACCTCCCCCGATATGGGGAGTAACAGGTATTAAACTGCTAAGAACAGTACTACTTAACACAACCTAGTTACCATGGGTCCCAGACCGCATGTCTTGTTGTTATACTTTGTCAGGGTAATCATGCAGGCCATATAGACCTCCCCAGATAGGGGGAGTAACAGGTAATAAAGTGCTAAGAATAGTACTACTTAACACAACCTAGTTACCATGGGTCCCAGACCACATGTCTTGTTGTTATACTTTGTCAGGTTAATTATGCAGGCCATATAGACCTCCCCCGATAGGGGGAGTTACAGGGATTTAAGTGCTAAGGGGGAGTTACAGGGATTAAAGTGCTAAGAATAGTACTACTTAACACAACCTAGTTACCATGGGTCCCAGACCACATGTTTTGTTGTTATACTTTGTAAAAGGTAATCATGCAGGCCATATAGACCTCCCCAGATAGGGGGAGTTACAGGGATAAAGTGCTATGAATAGTACTACTTAACACAACCTTGTTACCATGGGTCCCAGACCACATGTCTTGTTGTTATACTTTGTCAGGGTAATCATGCAGGCCATATAGACCTCCCCCGATATGGGGAGTAACAGGTATTAAACTGCTAAGAACAGTACTACTTAACACAATCTAGTTACCATGGGTCACAGACCGCATGTCTTGTTGTTATACTTTGTCAGGGTAATCATGCAGGCCATATAGACCTCCCCCAATAGGGGGAGTTACAGGGATTAAAGTGCTAAGGGGGAGTTACAGGGATTAAAGTGCTAAGAATAGTACTACTTAACACAACCTAGTTACCATGGGTCCCAGACCACATGTTTTGTTGTTATACTTTGTAAGAGGTAATCATGCAGGCCATATAGACCTCCCCCGATCGGGGGAGTTACAGGGATTAAAGTGCTAAGAATAGTACTACTTAACACAACCTAGTTACCATGGGTCCCAGACCACATGTTTTGTTGTTATACTTTGTCAGGGTAATCATGCAGGCCATATAGACCTCCCCCGATAGGGGGAGTTACAGGGATTAAAGTGCTAAGAATAGTACTACTTAACACAACCTTGTTACCAATGGTCCCAGACCGCATGTCTTGTTGTTATACTTTGTCAGGGTAATCATGCAGGCCATATAGACCTCCCCCGATATGGAGAGTAACAGGTGTTAAACTGCTAAGAACAGTACTACTTAACACAACCTAGTTACCATGGGTCCCAGACCGCATGTCTTGTTGTTATACTTTGTCAGGGTAATCATGCAGGCCATATAGACCTCCCCCGATAGGGGGAGTAACAGGTATTAAAGTGCTAAGAATAGTACTACTTAACACAACCTTGTTACCATGGGTCCCAGACCGCATGTTTTATTATTATACTTTGTCAGGGTAATTATATATCTATCAAATCTATCTATTTATCTTCTATCGATTCTATCTAACTATCAATCTATGTATATCTATCTATCAAATCTATCTATCTCGTGGCCGGACTGATTTGAGACAGCCACTTGTGTTTAGGCCAAATTTGAAGTAGGAGGACAGACCAATCATCTTCTTCCATCTCCCTTTTCCAAAAATGCAGGCCATATAGACCTCCCCCGATAGGGGGAGTAACAGGTAGTAAACTGCTAAGAATAGTACTACTTAACACACCACGGGTCCCAGACCGCATGTCTTATTGTTATACTCTGTCAGGGAAATTATATATCTATCAAATCTATCTATTTATCTATCGAATCTATATAACTATCAATCGTATCTATCAAATATATAATGCATCTATTGATCTATGTAATTTGTATCTATCAAATGAATATTGCATCTTTTGATCTATGTAATTCGTATCTATCAAATGTATATTGCATCTATTGATCTATGTAATTTGTATCTATCATACGTATATTGCATCTATTGATCTATGTAATCTATGTATCTATCTATCAAATCTATCTATCTTGTGGTTGTGCAAATGGACTGTTTGCAGTTGTTTGCGGTGCGTTACACGGGGAGTTTGGTCTGTCACTGTGAAGCGGGCGTAACCCTTACACTACCTGATCAATACAACATCATACCTGATGTTTTAAAGCACGTTATTCAAAAAAAAAATTGGGAATGTTAGGTGATTAAGGCCCTTTATGCGTTAAAACCAGACTTTGCATCAACTATGTAATTTTCCGTGGGAGTTTTGCCATGGATCACCCTCCGGCATGCCCCAGTCTAGGTGTTAGTCCCCTTGAAACAACTTTTCCATCACTATTGTGGCCAGAAAGAGTCCTTGTGGGTTTTAAAGTTCGCATGCCTATTGAAGTCAATAGGGGTTCGCACGGTTCGCCGGTTCATGAACAGTAGCGAAAGTTCGAGTCCGCCGTTCGCAAACCGAAATTTTAAGGTTCGCAACATCACTAATTATAAGCCACTCACAATTCCAGCAACCCCAAAAATACATTTCACCTTTCTGTTTCCTGTTTTCTTTTTCTTTAGTAGCAAATATACCCAAAAGCTGTGCATCTCTCTCCAGTAATAATAAATATGAGTAAACTCTGTATTTATTGATTTTCAGAAAGCTGAACTGCAAATTCTGGTGAAGAAATAATTTTACATTACATACATTTTTTAAATGTTTCTTTTATCATTGGTAATACAGGGTGGAACACGTGGTACATTTATTTACCAGGCTCAGTGTTTTTCTAGGTGCTTGCAACTACAAATTCATTTTAAGGTAATTTGGTATACCTAACTCTAGAGGGCACTATTGTTCAATTTGCTTCCCTTTTGCTGATTTTACTATGGGTTCCAAAATATGGTACTAAATAGTGTATAAACATTTGTACTCAGTATTACCTATTCTCCCTTTTTCTTTTTTCCTCACCATCTGTATAATAACTCTGAATATATACATCTTATCAACATTTTGAACAGTGATTTCCACTTATTACTACTGATCAGTAAACATTGTTGTATATTTCTAATTTATGTTCCTTTAAAAGATTTAATTTGCTTTATATATATATATATATATATATATATATATATATATATATATATATATATATATATATATATACATATAAAATGACATACAAACTCAATATATATGTAAGTTAATTGAAATTAAGCTGTCTTTATAAAGGGACAAAATGCAATAATAAGATGTTTGAATATTTAAAGTATTTTATTATTGAGAAAACGCAAATGCAAGGGGTCAAACATATAGGGACACTAAAGTAAAAATTTAACTTTCATGATAGAGCATACAGTTTTAAGAGACTTTCCAATCTACTTCCATTATCAATTTATGTAAAAAACATTTTATGCACCCTGACTAAGCATGGGCAAAAGTTCATAGTGTGTATGTATATGAATCTGTGATTGGCTGATGGCTGTCACATGATATGGGGCAGCAAATTAAAGTACATTTTGAAATTTATCAGAAAAAAACTATTTCTGATTTAAAATTCAGACTTAGTGCTGTTGCATTGTCTTTTTATTATTCACTTTTTAAAGCAGTTTTAAAATGTCAAATAAATTTTAGCTTGAGTTATGGATGTGTTTGTGCTGTTTTCATGTGAACTAGATATCGTATTAGAGGATTTCTTAGGCTGACTGCTGCTCCAGACAAGTATCAAAGGGATTTATTTGACTTTCAAGAGACTCTTGTTACTTGTATTGGACTATATCCTTTATTATTTTTATATTGACGTAGGATGATGGGATTCACAGAATTGTTTATTGAAAGAGTAAATTTTGTTTTTATTTTTATACAGTGTGCATTTGATTTTATCTGCTATGTGCACTGTTTTTATATTCATTTTAGACTTGTTGATATTGCAATTCTACTGTATTTAATGGTGCTTTAATTATCCTGCATCAGACACAAGCAGTTCTGAAAAAGGACCAACTGGTCATTGGGCCCTATGTGAGAATGTTGCTTCTCTGATTGGCTTATGGGCAATGCCATGAGGAGTGACTATGCATTGTGGCTAGTTAGCTTAATTTAACTATGTAACTTATACTTTATTTTCTTTATCCTCTTTTCCTGTGAATTAATTATGAAAATTTTGGGATTTCCAATTCCTGTAAAATGTGGCAGTGCAGACTCCAGACTTTACACTGTTATATTTCACGAAGCCATTGGTTGCACACTTTAGTGACTCATTTGTAACTGTTCCTAACGTTCTCTGCAAAAAAGGTAATTATGTGCTCTGTCCTGCTGTCCTTCTGAGATAGTCATATGTCTCAATTTGCCAGATTTACTTTAGCCCCGCCCATGATCCTGCCCCCTATACACCTATGACCTCACCTCTTCTAACACAGCCCCACCAACAAAATGGCAATTTCACTCCTCTCATCCCATTATACCCAGCCACAAGTGTTGGGAAGTATGGGATAGGTGACAACATGAAGGAGCCCATTGCTTTCTAAACACTAACATTTTACACTTATTTTTTTTAAGATTGAAACATCTAATATAATTTACAAAATATATCTGTAAATTATTCTCAGGCTACTCTTTACTTTGAATACATCATTTTATCTAGCATTAATTTAGTGTTTAATGTCCCTTTAAGATTCTTCTAGAATTATAGATTATAACAATAATATTATAAAAATAATGATCCTGTTAAAATCAGTTACATAAAAATAATCTTTTAATCTCTTGTTTTTTGGGCGGGTTTGTAATTCATGGGTAATATTTAAACCAAATATTTCTGGGCTGTAACAATAAATTTTGCTTTAGTCATATTAAACATGTTTGGGCCTGAAATATTTGGATAGCGTTTCACACATTAATCAGATATACATTCTTCAAATTCCTGGGAATCACCTGCAAACACTTAATTTAACAACTTAAGGCAAACAGCAGCTCAAGTAATATTGATGACACAAAACGCTAGACAGAATGATGTATTCAATACAAAGGTTAGCCTAAGAACAATATGCAGATGAATTTTTTTTACGATTATATATATATATATATATATATATATATACTGTGTATATACAGTATATATATATATAGTTGGAAATATTGATATCTTACAGCGCTGCGTTTGGTGACCTCTTGCTCCTGTCTGTTGTGGGTCCCCCAAAATCACCCACTAGGTTAATAGGATAATAGGATATATAGAATAAATAGAGAGGAGCGCCAAAAGAGGCAGGGTCTGATAAATGTAATGCTAGATCTTAGGTTCGTATAGCTTTTGCTTAGTGTTAGAATCGTCTCTATGTGTATGTATCATAGAAATAAATCTATAAGTAGGTTGTAGTATATATCACACAAAATATTTATTACAATTAGTACGAAAACCGTATACAAGTTTATACAATAAAAACAGATGTTATATAGTTAAAACAATAAGATATACAATTAAAATTATTAAATACAATCTCACAAATTAAAAACGACAGTTAGGTACATGGATCCATGTGGCCACAATTCTAAGAAGATATGGCCTAAGGCAATCTAGAAAATAAATAAAAATGGTTGTCTGTTTATAATATGGTAAGTTGTTTTACTGGCGTTTTTTGCACAGTGATATAAGTGCAAGAATGTTATCTCAACATAGGTGCAAGAATGTCACTTTTAACATAACATGTGTGGTAGATGTGTTGTGTAAAAAAGTGAGTTTGGTGATAAATAAAAGAAATAGAAGAAATAGAAAAAACGGTTCAAAATAAGATTTACAATAGCTTGTCGGTGAGCACTTGAGATATACACCACAGATAAATACAAGTACAAATGTGATCCAAAAATAATGTGTGTACAAAAGTGTAGGTGTGTAAAAAAAAGGTATAAATAAAGGTAAAACCTCAAAAACCTAAAAAACTTTTTCTGCACAACTCAAAAATATAGTGAGCAACAAATGTGTGCACAAATCAAACAATGTAGACTAAAAGACTTCTGAAGTATATATGTCCCTAGAGTTCAGTCCATATGATGAAATGATCCTTTGAGACTCCTGGGTTGTAATCCTAAAGATGTATATAAGTTGAAATCCTATAAATGCATTGAAGATCCAATTGTGAAAAATATAAAATTATATAAAAAAGTATGTGAAAGTGAAAATGTAATGTGAAAGTGTAATCGTATAAAAAGTGATGAGTCACAGGTGAAAAATAATGCAAAAATATAAAAATATAAAAATATAAAAAATGGAAATAGAAATAATGATGTTCCGGAAATTCCTCAAGACCTACAAAAAAACAAATACTAACATGGTGTGATACTGTTTAGGTATTCTTAGAAATAATAGGAATATAACTCACCATCTATATTGTCAACGCGTTTCGGCCTGCCAAGGAGGCCTTTCTCAAGACTAATAGATGGTGTTGGTGAGCTCAAGCTTATAAACCCTTAATTGATCAATCATCTCTATGTTTGTGGCCACAAACATAGAGATGATTGGTCAATTAAGGGTTTATAAGCTTGAGCTCACCAACACCATCTATTAGTCTTGAGAAAGGCCTCCTTGGCAGGCCGAAACGCGTTGACAATATAGATGGTGAGTTATATTCCTATTATTTCTAAGAATACCTAAACAGTATCACACCATGTTAGTATTTGTTTTTTTGTAGGTCTTGAGGAATTTCCGGAACATCATTATTTCTATTTCCATTTTTTATATTTTTATATTTTTATATTTTTGCATTATTTTTCACCTGTGACTCATCACTTTTTATACGATTACACTTTCACATTACATTTTCACTTTCACATACTTTTTTATATAATTTTATATTTTTCACAATTGGATCTTCAATGCATTTATAGGATTTCAACTTATATACATCTTTAGGATTACAACCCAGGAGTCTCAAAGGATCATTTCATCATATGGACTGAACTCTAGGGACATATATACTTCAGAAGTCTTTTAGTCTACATTGTTTGATTTGTGCACACATTTGTTGCTCACTATATTTTTGAGTTGTGCAGAAAAAGTTTTTTAGGTTTTTGAGGTTTTACCTTTATTTATACCTTTTTTTACACACCTACACTTTTGTACACACATTATTTTTGGATCACATTTGTACTTGTATTTATCTGTGGTGTATATCTCAAGTGCTCACCGACAAGCTATTGTAAATCTTATTTTGAACCGTTTTTTCTATTTCTTCTATTTCTTTTATTTATCACCAAACTCACTTTTTTACACAACACATCTACCACACATGTTATGTTAAAAGTGACATTCTTGCACCTATGTTGAGATAACATTCTTGCACTTATATCACTGTGCAAAAAACGCCAGTAAAACAACTTACCATATTATAAACAGACAACCATTTTTATTTATTTTCTAGATTGCCTTAGGCCATATCTTCTTAGAATTGTGGCCACATGGATCCATGTACCTAACTGTCGTTTTTAATTTGTGAGATTGTATTTAATAATTTTAATTGTATATCTTATTGTTTTAACTATATAACATCTGTTTTTATTGTATAAACTTGTATACGGTTTTCGTACTAATTGTAATAAATATTTTGTGTGATATATACTACAACCTACTTATAGATTTATTTCTATGATACATACACATAGAGACGATTCTAACACTAAGCAAAAGCTATACGAACCTAAGATCTAGCATTACATTTATCAGACCCTGCCTCTTTTGGCGCTCCTCTCTATTTATTCTATATATCCTATATATATATAGTTGATCACAATACTTTAGACATTTTTATCTAATGATTTTTCTACAAATTCAGCATTACGGTCTATGGGAATTTTAGTAGATAAATAATTTGATAAACTTTTTTAAAGGATTGTGTTTATCCCCTGAATTAATTGAAGAAATAAGTGCAAACTTTTCACTGCCGTATTGTAAGGTTTTCCTTATCTCTGTTGAGGCCAACTAGGGACAAGAGAGTTACTAGAATGAGGAAACAATGGCTGTGTAGAATACAGTCTTGTGAACTTCCAATTCTTACTGGTATTGAAAATCTCACATTTAAATTACAGGAAAAGAGATTAAAATAAATAATGAAAGTATAATGCATGTTTTGTTTTCTACACATAACTGAACAATTTTTAATACAATCTAGAAGTGCTTACAAGGACAGTCTACTCTAGAATTTGTATTGTTTCAAAAAATAGATAAACCCTTTATTACCCATTCCCCAGTGTTGCATAACCAACACGATTATTTTAATATAATTTTTACCTTTGTGATTACCTTGTTTCTAAGCCTATGCGGACTGCCCTCTTATTTCACTTCTTTTGACAGACTTGGTGTTTAGCCAGTCACTGCTGACTCATAAATAATCCCACAGGAGTAAGCATGTTATCTGTATAACAAACATGAGCTAGCGCTGTCTAGCTGTGAAAAACTGTCAAAATGCACTGAGATAAGAGGCAGCCTTCAGGGCTTAGAAATTAGCATATGAACCTACTTAGGTTTAGCTTTCAACAGAGAACACCAAGAGAATAAAGCAAATTTGATGATATAAGTAAGTTGGAAAGTTGTTTAAAATTATATGCCCTATCTGAATCATAAAAGTTTAATTTTGATTAGACTGAACAGGATTAATTTTGTATTAAATACAGTATGTGTCCTGTGCATTAGTTGTGCATCTATGATACACTTAATCATATGACATGGAAAAAAAATTATATGCAATCACAGCAGTACTTATTGCCTTCCAACATAGCCCTTGGTTGTATTTTTAATTGAGCTTTAAGCGCCATCCTTCAAGTTTTATTCCTTTTCATCACTTTAACCTGTCTTTAACCTTTATAACCACATGGGGCACCACTCCTCATTACAACCTATTCACCCATCTTCCCACCTTAATGGCTTAGAACAGGGATCGGCAAAGACAGGCAGATAATAAATATTTTATGCTTTGCATTCCAAGAGGCAACATTTAGGATCTTATGTAGATATTTCAATATCAAGCAAGAAAACGTTCCACAATTTTTATTGACAAAATTCAAAATAAAACAAATTAGTCACTCAGAAACTTACTTAGTTCATTCTGTTATTTTTCTGAAGAAATTCTGCTGTGATGAGATTCAATTTTAAATTTCTTTTGTGTCAACCTATATGGTAGTGCTCAGAGCATTGGTTTGCCACCCAGCTGGTATTTTGGTGACATGGCTGGTATATTTAAAGTTCAGGTTGAAGATGAAAATAAAGATTAAACATAAAAATAAAGATTCTATCATAGTAAAACTTCTTCCAAGTATGTTAGAATCTAATTATAAGCCTATATTTATTTAAAATCAGTCCTAGCAGCTATAGTTCCTGTGATGAGAGTGGGAAGTGACGTCACCGGATGGGGCGGGGCTTAGGTCCGTTAGTCTATGTCGCAGTTACTAAGCGAGATCAATGCTACCAGATGTATATTTCCATGCTCTTCAATAAAATAGTGTTGTACCCTCTTTGCTGTGTCCTGCATCTCATGACATGGTGTCAGAAGTCCTTGCCTGCGCTTCTGTTTCCTGATTGATGACGATGTAGAAGTTTACCCAACCTGAGCCTTTTGATTTCTCTCAGCCTGCAGCTTGGCCCACATGGCGTCAGCGGTTTCAGCGCTTCAGGATTGCTTCCAAGCTGGACAAGGAAAGTTGTGAAGTACAAGTTAGCCTTTACTTTCCAAGAAGGGGAAGAATTTGACTTTGAAATAGTTATGAACAAACTCAGTGCCCAGTAAGAAAAAATGCCAAGAGTCAGCGCTACAATATCCCTATTAGGGGATATATTGCTTAAGGTGGTGTCCACGATCAGTCAATAAATAAATAAATAATAATAGGACCTATAGTGTGTAAAATTTATAAAATTCAATTTATAAAATTAATAGCATTTAATAGGGTTACAATGTAAAATAAATGAATATATAAAAACAGGTGGTAATATAAAACAAATGGATATGTAAAACCAATTGGAATTAATATTATGTAAAAAACAATGTATAGGTAAGATATCTACAAAACCTATCGTTCTACTATACCTAATATTCCTAAACTAATTTTGATAAGAGCAACTAAGATCACAATGAATCACAATTAGTCAAATAAATATGTCTGTTATTGTAAGGCGTGTAAGAATGTTTATAGGAGAAATGCATGCAATCTTTGCCACTCAGTCTCACACCACACCTTAGACTCTTAAACAAAGAGAGTCAGGACTTTGCTCATCGACATGAGGGGACTTAAGAGAAGTCAGGAAGGAAATAGAAACAACCAATAGTGTGTAAGATAGCATTAGTAATAACACACATCATAATGAGAAGTAAAACCTAAAGTGCACAACCAATTAAACTCCCATTAGAAAGAAATAACTTTGATACAGAGAGATATGAGAACAAGATGTAATGTGTGATAGAAATTAGTTAGGATTAGCACAGCAGTACTTTCAGAATGTCCATTGATAGAAAACACTTATAGTGCAGGGTTCCTGAGAGCTACCCAGCTGGGGATGTTATTCCCTAATGAGAAAGTCAGTATTTCTACTAAGAAGTAAGCAGATATGCTGTAGGGCTGACTTAACAGAAACAAATGCCTGCTGTTGGAGAGTTGCTTGTAGCGGCACCACTATAGTAAATAAGCATATAAAATATAACCAGGTAACAGAAAGAGTGAAAGCTCCACTCAGAGATGTGTAATTGAAATTATAAGAGAGCCTTACTCACTGATCCTGCGTGCTTAAGAGATGGTCCGGCAAGTAGTATCTTAGTTGTGAGTACTCAGGTATGCAGCGTGGAGCTCCGGTGCCAGATCCTGTGAGACTGTTGTTTAGAAGACGCTCAGTGTGTCTGCAGCGTGCAGACAGCGTTACTGGTAAGTGCTGGGA
This sequence comes from Bombina bombina, assembly GCF_027579735.1. Taxonomy (NCBI): domain Eukaryota; kingdom Metazoa; phylum Chordata; class Amphibia; order Anura; family Bombinatoridae; genus Bombina; species Bombina bombina. The sequence goes on from NC_069501.1 coordinate 647,777,419, forward strand.
ATTGAAACTGCTGGCTTCTCAGTGTGCTGCAGCTTCAGGTGTCAGTGAATGTAATCTGATCCCTCTGAGCAGCAAGTGCTGTGAACACAGCGTTTTGGCAGAAACAAGTAACTAAAGATTTTGGCAACAGTGTTGCAAACAGATTCAAGCTGAAAAGTAACAGCTAAAATAAGCACAGTATAATTGACTTGTATTTGGCTAAGCTAAAGTTAGATTCAGCCTGTTATGCCTTCAACTACAAATTACTTAGCACTGAGGCAGGAAAGGGAGGAGACTTATATAACCTTGCCTTGCATATCCTTAAAGAGACAGTCCATAACATTACAGGATACCCCTCCCAAGGAGCCGCTCCGCGGATCAGGGTCCAGGCCTGTCCGGGTGTTTACGATGAAATTCTGAGATCAATCGTGGAGCTGAGAGATTGGAAGAAGGTTCCCACGAATCCTCCTCAGCACTGAAGTTTTTCCATCTGATTAGGTACTGGAGTCGTCCCCTTTGGTATCGTGAATCAAGAATAAACTGGACCTCGTATAGGTCATCAGGTACCGTAGGAACTGGGTTAGACTGGGAAGAAGAATTCGCTCTCATCTGCTTATAAGGCTTCAGTAGGGCAACATGAAAGACCGGGTGGATCTTGTAGGTGGTAGGAAGACTCAACCTGACTGCGTTTTGGTTTAGCACTTTTTCAATGGAGAAGGGACCGATGAACAGGGGAGCCAGTTTCTTGGATGGTACAGATAATCTTAGATGTTTTGTGGACAACCAGACCTTATCACCAATCTGGTAGGGTGGTGTAGTTGATCTCCGAAGGTCGTAGTAACGTTTTTGACTTTGTTGAGCCTCAAGTAGAGTAGCCTGTATAGCAGTAAATCCATGTGCAATGGAATTGAGGAATTCGTTCACCACAGGAGATTCAGTTTGAGATTGATTGTTCAAATGGTACGTTGGATGGAATCCATAGTTGATGAAGAAAGGAGTAGCCTTTGTAGAATTATTGACTGAGTTGTTGAATGAGAATTCAGCGAAAGGCAACAGGCTTAACCAATCGTCTTGTTGGGATGAACAGTAGCAACGCAGAAATTGCTCAAGAGTTTGGTTAGCTCTTTCACAGAGACCATTAGTTTGTGGATGGTAGGCGGTTGACATACGTCTCTCAATCTTCAATATGCTACAGAGGTTTGTCCAAAACCGAGAGGTGAACTGGGAACCTCTATCTGTTGTTACAGAGTCCGGGAGTCCATGTAAACGGACTATGTGTTTCAGAAAAAGACGCGCTGTTTCTTTGGCTGTTGGTAATCCTATAGCGGGTATAAAATGAGCCATCTTGGAGAAGTGATCAATGACCACAAGGATTGTGTTATGATTGGCAGAAGGGGGTAGATCCACTATAAAGTCCATAGCAATTGCCATCCATGGTCTCTGTGGTATAGGAAGGGAAAGGAGGCATCCATAGGGTAGTTGTCTAGAGTGTTTGTTCTGGGAACAAGTAGAACAAGTAGCAACATAGTCCTTCACATCTCGGGACATATGTGGCCACCAATATTCTCTTCGAATAAGATCAAGAGTTTTATGTAACCCCGGGTGGCCTGCCAAGAGGCCATCATGTGAGGTTTTCAGAATATTTTGTCTCAAGGAAGTAGGAACGAATAGAAGATTCCCTTTGTACCAGAGTCCGTTTGAAGCCTTCTGTAGGTGCAGAGAGTTTGTATGGCATTCTTCCTCTTGCCTGCATTTGAGGTGTGTATTGCTTGTAGTGGTAAGTCCAATCAACCTATCTCTGGGAATTATGTTATCCAAGGGTTTATAATCATCAGGTCTGGGATCTCTCCTTGATAAGGCATCAGCCTTGCCGTTTTTTGTTCCGGGTCTATAAGTTATAACATAGTTAAACCGACTGAAGAAAAGACTCCATCTTACCTGGCGTGAACTCAGGGTTTTATTGATCTTTAGGAACTGAAGGTTCCTATGGTCTGTGTATATGACTATCGGTGCGGGAGTTCCCTCTAGTAGATGCCTCCAGAACTCTAGGGAGGCCTTAATTGCTAGCAATTCTTTCTCCCCTACTCCGTAGTTCAGTTCAGCACTATTCATCAGTCTAGAGAAATAAGACACAGGGTGTAGCGGATGAGCAGAACTTTTACGTTGAGATAAGACTGCACCGATTGCATGGTCAGAGGCGTCGACTTCCAACACGTAGGGTAATGTTGGGTCTGGAAATTGCAGAATAGGTGCTGTCATGAATCTCTGTTTTAAAGTTTGAAAAGCCACCTCTGCTTGTTCATTCCATTTAAAGACTTGGTTTTTCTTGGTTAAAATTGTCATGGGTTTAATGATAGAAGAGAAGCGATAAATGAACTTTCGGTAAAAGTTTGCAAACCCTATGAATCTCTGTATATCCTTTTTGGACTTGGGTGTAGGCCAATTTCTGATCGCATCTACCTTGTTATCCTCCATCTCAATACCAGATGGCGATATTCGGTAGCCAAGGAAGGATATGGACTGGGAGTTAAAAATACATTTTTCAACTTTTACGTAGAGTGAATTTGCTCGTAGACGAGTGAGGACAGTCTTGACATGTTTTATATGGTTCTCCATGGTATCGGAATAAATTAGTATATCGTCGAGATAGACAACCATTATGACATCTAGCAAGTCCCGGAAAAGATCATTCATGAAATGCTGGAAGGTAGCGGGGGCATTGCAGAGTCCGAAAGGCATAACTCTGTATTCGAATAAGCCATATCTTGTGCGGAAAGCAGTTAACCACTCGTCTCCTTTCCTGATGCGAACCAGGTTGTATGCCCCGCGGAGGTCTAGTTTGGAAAAGACCTTTGCCCCTTGTAATCGTTCGATTAATTCTGGTATGAGGGGTAATGGATACCTATTCTTTTTAGTCCGGGCATTCAATTCCCTATAGTCGATAATAGGACGAAGACTCTTGTCTTTATTCCTGACGAAGAATATACCAGCACCTGCTGAGGAAGTGGATGGTCTGATGAAACCTTTCCGGAGGTTCTCATCGAGGTACTCCTTCAAATGCCTAAGTTCTGGATCAGATAGAGGATAGATTCGCCCGTATGGAACTGAAGAATTAGGAAGCAAATCGATAGGGCAATCGTAGGGCCTGTGGGGTGGTAATACTTGAGCTTCCTTTTTATCAAATACATCGGCGAATTCCTGGTAACAAGGAGGTATTGTGACCTCAGAGATGTGCAGGAGTATCCGAGGACAGGTTGAATTGCTTGAATTGCAGGTCCGTATGCAGGTATTGGAGTTGAAGCTTAGTTCACCTGTTCCCCAGAGTATGTTGGGGTTGTGAAGCTTAAGCCAGTTAAGACCTAGTATCAAAAGGAACAAAGGCGTGTGTATAACCTCTAACACAATAATCTCAGTGTGCCCAGATGTGAAAGTTAAACGTATAGGTGCTGTCTGGTGTGTTATTGGGCCTGATTTAATAGAAGAGCCATCCACAAGCTTAATAGGTAGTGAATTTATTTTCTTAATTAAAGGAATTTTATGTGCACAAACAAAATCATAATCAATGAAGTCTCCGGTTGCTCCGGAGTCAATCACGGCTTGAGTAAGGACTTGCTGCTGCTGCCATTGTAGAGAAACAGAAAATGAGAGATGAGATGAGCTTTTGTCAGCAGTAACACGACACACAGACTCAACTAGGGACTTACCCTTCCGCTGTCTAGGGAGATTGGGGCAATCCTTTACGGTGTGATCTGGAGCAGCACAGTACATGCACAGATTGAGATGCTTACGTCGAGCTTTTTCTTCCGGTTTTAACGGACCTTTTACAAAAGCTATTTCCATGGGTTCTTCAGTTGCCCTGATCGTGGGAGCAGAGGTAATGAATCTTCTTGTGGGGAAGTCTGAATGTGCCCTTTCAGACTTTCTTTCACGTAGACGTCTGTTGATGGAAATACTGAGGGCTATGAGACAGTCCAAACTGGTCGGCATAGATATGCGTGCCAGCTCATCCTTTACGTTCTCACTTAGGCCAAGACGAAATTGATTTTTTAGAGCGTGTTCATTCCAGAGGGTGTCTGGAGCCCACCTTTTGTATTCTGTAATATAATCTTCGACTGGACGTCTACCCTGTTTCAATGCCCTAATGGCTGTTTCAGCTGAGCACTGCTTATCATGATCTTGGTAGAGTTGTGACATCGCGGTAAAGAATGAGTCCAGGGAATCAAGAATAGGATCATTTGACTCGTAGAATGTATTTGCCCAAGTTCTAGCCTCACCTGAGAGGTAAGATATAACGGTGAGTACACGTACACGATCAGTGGGGTAGGTTTTCGGTTTGAGCTGGAAAAATAGAGTACAGGAATTTTGAAAATCCCTAAAACGGGTTCTGTCACCAGAGAACTTTTCAGGGGGGCAGACCTGTGGTTAAGGTAAATCTGAAGTTGCCGTCTTCAAAGTCATTTGTTCATTTATGAACTTTCTGAGTTGTTCATTTTCAGACTTGATTTCACGTAAGCCCTGGAGCATGAGATCCATGTTCTGAGAGAGGGTGCCTACCCTTGTTGATAAGTCACTAAGATCCATGCCTGTAGCAAAAGATTGGATACAATAATTTAAATGGCTAAGTAATATGTAAGGCGTGTAAGAATGTTTATAGGAGAAATGCATGCAATCTTTGCCACTCAGTCTCACACCACACCTTAGACTCTTAAACAAAGAGAGTCAGGACTTTGCTCATCGACATGAGGGGACTTAAGAGAAGTCAGGAAGGAAATAGAAACAACCAATAGTGTGTAAGATAGCATTAGTAATAACACACATCATAATGAGAAGTAAAACCTAAAGTGCACAACCAATTAAACTCCCATTAGAAAGAAATAACTTTGATACAGAAAGATATGAGAACAAGATGTAATGTGTGATAGAAATTAGTTAGGATTAGCACAGCAGTACTTTCAGAATGTCCATTGATAGTAAACACTTATAGTGCAGGGTTCCTGAGAGCTACCCAGCTGGGGATGTTATTCCCTAATGAGAAAGTCAGTATTTCTACTAAGAAGTAAGCAGATATGCTGTAGGGCTGACTTAACAGAAACAAATGCCTGCTGTTGGAGAGTTGCTTGTAGCGGCACCACTATAGTAAATAAGCATATAAAATATAACCAGGTAACAGAAAGAGTGAAAGCTCCACTCAGAGATGTGTAATTGAAATTATAAGAGAGCCTTACTCACTGATCCTGCGTGCTTAAGAGATGGTCCGGCAAGTAGTATCTTAGTTGTGAGTACTCAGGTATGCAGCGTGGAGCTCCGGTGCCAGATCCTGTGAGACTGTTGTTTAGAAGACGCTCAGTGTGTCTGCAGCGTGCAGACAGCGTTACTGGTAAGTGCTGGGAAGTGAAACTGCTGGCTTCTCAGTGTGCTGCAGCTTCAGGTGTCAGTGAATGTAATCTGATCCCTCTGAGCAGCAAGTGCTGTGAACACAGCGTTTTGGCAGAAACAAGTAACTAAAGATTTTGGCAACAGTGTTGCAAACAGATTCAAGCTGAAATGTAACAGCTAAAATAAGCACAGTATAATTGACTTGTATTTGGCTAAGCTAAAGTTAGATTCAGCCTGTTATGCCTTCAACTACAAATTATTTAGCACTGAGGCAGGAAAGGGAGGAGACTTATATAACCTTGCCTTGCATATCCTTAAAGAGACAGTCCATAACGTTACAGTTATATAGAAGTCTAGGTATGTGTCCATATGAAGGAGTTAAAAAATGAAAATCGAAAATGGTGTTCCAATCCTATTGTGTAGTTCAGTGTTGGTGATGGAAAAAACATATGTGGGTGAATCGAAAAAGTAAAATTCTCAAAAGAGCTTGAAAAAATGAAAAAAAGAAAAATATGAAATAATCAAAAAAAATGGAATAAAAAATGTAAAAATATAAATTTGTGAAAAAAGTGATATGTGATCAACAATAAAACAATGGTAAAAGGTGTACACCTAAAAATAGTCCAAAAGAGTTTTTTCCTTAAATAAATCCTTAGTATCCTGAAAATGAGTGATATCCCAAATGTAATAAAAAATAGTGAAATGTGTTCTAGTAGTTAGTGATGATCCTTTTCCCAAAGTGAATTTGGATAATATATGATGACATCAAGATCCTATGAAAAATATAAAGATGGACATAGTGCAATAAAGCTACTACAAATGGAAAATATAGGTATTTTACTCACCAAAAGAGCCTGAGCCGTAATACCAGTAACAATCTACGCATTTCGGTCCGCAGGGACCTTTCTCAAGACTGGAATCGACTTTCTGGTAATCTTACCTTAAATGAATTATCTTAGCCAATTGGGTATCCCGAAAATTGCGCCAAAAAACACTGTTAAGTTCAGGTATGACCCATATGTAATGCCTCTTGCTTGCCCCGGATGTATTTTAGATTGTATATCTCTCTCTCTTATTGGATTACAACATGGTTTTCTTCCCTGTGTACTAACTTACCGGATGTTTTTACCGGATGTTTGATCTAACCGGAAGTGACGTCATAACGTTTACGTACACTTCCGGTTTTGCGCCGTTGTGTTGTAACATGTGGCGCGTTTATCTTGGCGGCAATAAGCAGATGGCTTAAATATGTAGGGTTTAGGTAGAAAAAGAGTATATGTAAGAAATATATATAAATGTTAATGTCAAAAATATAAAAAATATATATAAAAATAAAAATATGAATGGTATTATTGGCTCAGGTTCTCGGGTGTGAAGTGTATCTTTACATTCTATTTGAATTTACATAATTTCCGATGTGAATTAGTTAGTTGAAAAATGCACAACTAAGTATAGGATAATATTTATCCATGGCGAGACATAACTATAGATGGCAATTAATATATATACACATTTTGCCTGATAATGCATGCATTATATATAACCTGGTGGTAAATTCGTATACACATATAGAGATATTACACTTGATGGTCAATTGATATTCCATACTTAAACCTTAAAATGATAAATATCTCTACATATTGTGGGGAGTTAGCCTTTGATGTTTTAAGTTCAACCTTAGGGATCGGTTGTTCTGAGAGTCCGGAAAAAATAATAATAATAAATTAATAGATTAATAGTAATACATTCCAGCGATCTAAATGATGTAATAGATAAATACATAATGCACTCCCATATTATCTATATTGTATAAGATGGATGGGTATGTTAGATATCTATGTATCAACTTGCCATTCATTACCAATCCAGAAGTAGGCTAATAGATTGGGAAATTTAAGTGAAAAAATGGAGTGGGAACATATACCTCAGATGGTCCACTTTCTTCACCCATTACACTATATTATTGTCACTAAGTCTATCATGTACTCTGAAGTGGAATAGGGTATGTGAGAAAAGCGGGGGAGCGAAGAAGTTCATAGTGAAGTGGATTCTGCTCTTTTCATAATAAATGAAATATTTCTGTGTTGCTATTTAAGCCTTTTGGAAAAGTGCAGTCTAAAAGGAAAATCCACTTTGATTCCACTTTTAGAAGTTGTCTTTCAAAATCCCCCCTCTCCAGTTTTTCATTGGTCTACTAATACCCATATATTTAAAGGTTTTGTTACTGCCTTTATGTATTTCTTTGAAGTGCTTGTATAGTGGGAAATCTTCTTTACCCATTTATTTAGATCTTTCCCAATGATATTATCCTCTTTGAGGAAGTGCCAATGTTTTTTGATGATTTTTTCTATTACAAACCTATTTTCGCTGTATTCAGAGATGAAAGGCACCTGTATGGTGTTGTCCCCATCTGGAATCTTATCTTTATATTTCAACATGGACCCTCTGTCCATTATCTCCACCTCCTCTATTATTTTGTTTATAGTTTTTTCATTGTATCCCCTGTCCACAAACCTTTCTTTTAGGATTTCTGATTGTTCTCTCCATTTAACTGTGTCAGAACAGTTCTTCCTGATTCTTATTAGCTGCCCTTTTCAGGATATTCGTTTTCCATCTATGATGGTGACAGCTGGTTTGGTGGATATAGTTACTACAATCTACATCCTTAAAGTATGTAGAGGTTGAGAGTCTTCCTTTCTTTATGTTTATATTTAAATCCAGAAAGTGAATGTTATTCCTACTTATTTTGTGTGTGAATTTCAAATTCATTATGTTATTATTCATCACACTTATAGTGTGTTGTAGGTCTTCCACAGACCCCCTCCACACAATGAGGATGTCATCTATGTATCTCTTGTAGAGGACCAGGTCTGCGCCTGCTGGGCAGGAGTCCCAAAATAGGTTCTCCCATTTGCCCATATATATAAGTTTGCATAACTAGGCATAACTAGGCGCAAACCTGGTCCCCATAGCTGTTCCACATGTTTGATTGTAGAACACTCCTCTATCATTAAAATAATTATGACTAAAGATATAAGAGATACCTTCCAGAATGAACTCTCTCTGTTCTGGACTGAGTTCACTATCTTTTTCCATAAAGTATCTTACCACTTCTACACCCAAGTCATGTGGAATGCTCGTATAAAGAGCAGTAATGTCACAGGTGGCTAGGATATAATGATTATCCCATTCTAAACTATTCAGTACATTCAGGACCTCCGTTGAATCTTTAAGATAAGAGGGCAACTTTTGTACATATTTTTGAAGTCTCTTCTCAATGTATTCTGATAGGTTGCAGGTGATTGAGCCAATGCCTGATATTATAGGCCTTCCTGGGGGATTTGTCAGCCTTTTATGTATTTTAGGAAGGTAGTAAAATACAGGTATCTTTGGATGTTTTATGGATATATACCTGTATTCGTGGTTGTTTATTATACCTCTCCTTTTTGCTGACAAAAGCATGGAGTCTAGTTCTCTTTTGAAACTCTCTGTGGGGTCTGAGTCGAGAACTTTGTGGGTATCAGAGTCTAGGCACTACCCACATTACCATAGAAACCAACATCAAGGATATGAGAACCAGTTCAGACAAGGTTATCATAGGGAGATATCATCCCACCATCAAGTAAGAGACGCGGGTTTCAGGGGTAGGTCACCCACAAACTTTAGCAACCAATACCACACCAGATTTCCATCCTACGAAGGAAGAGACATATATGCAAATAGGGGCAACTATGGTTACAGACATGGATATAAACATACGTACCCTAGAGTACATTTCCAAGAAAATAACCAGAGTTATCACCCTAGAGATACAAGACTTAGAAATGATTGGGTAGATACTCCCACACCAACTACATACAGATTCAAACATTTAAGACACATTGAGGACCCAAATAGCACTACCCCCACAGTCCTGAGACACACAAACAACCAACCATCAGGAACTACTCCCGACCACAATAACCACCATTTTTTATGGGAGGGCAATGCGACACTCGTAGACAGAAACAAACAATCAAAGAGGAAAAACAGAATACAAGACACAGAAGAGTCCCCAAATCAAAAAAGAAAAACCACAGAGGTAGAAGAGCAGGTCTAAAGATATAAAGGAAATCTATAAAAACTACACAGGTACATAAAGCACATGAGAGTGAACCAACCATAATTCCCTCTACTAGTAACCATATTAGTAACTCAAAAAACAAAGGGATATATAATCTGAGAAACACAAGCCTAAACCCTAAGGATATTGAAGTATTGTCCTTAGGCTTATCATATGCTCCATCAAGGGGACTGGATAAATTCCAGACCTATACGCATCATGCATGTTAAACAATTGGTAAGAAAATTAACCCTTAAAAGATTCTTTTGTAAATCTGCATTAGAAAAATCAAACTCCCAACAGAACACAAGGACAAGGACAAATGGAAACCAAGTACAAGAGAAGCTTATATACACGGATCTTAAACCAAAATCCACTTTCTTCCCCATTACACATAAAGGACCTCATATTGAAACCTTTGAGAATGTAGTCTGTGATGACCTAAAGAAATTAAGTAACACCTACATAAGAAAATTTCATCATAACTTAACTAACCAGCCGATAAGGGAGGGGGGATTGTGATCTTAAATAAAGAAGATTACAACAAGGAGTCAGATAGGATTTTAGGAGACTCTGATACCTACGAAGTTCTCGACTCAGACCCCACAGAGAGTTTCAAAAGAGAACTAGACTCCATGCTTTTGTCAGCAAAAAGGAGAGGTATAATAAACAACCACGAATACAGGTATATATCCATAAAACATCCGAGGATACCTGTATTTTACTACCTTCCTAAAATACATAAAAGGCTGACAAATCCCCCAGGAAGTCCTATAATATCAGGCATTGGCTCAATCACCTGCAACCTATCAGAATACATTGATAAGAGACTTCAAAAATATGTACAAAAGTTGCCCTCTTATCTTAAAGATTCAACGGAGGTCCTGAATGTACTGAATAGTTTAGAATGGGATAATCATTATATCCTAGCCACCTGTGACGTTACTGCTCTTTATACGAGCATCCCACATGACTTGGGTGTAGAAGCGGTAAGATACTTTATGGAAAAAGATAGTGAACTTAGTCCAGAACAGAGAGAGTTCATTCTGGAAGGTATCTCTTATATCCTTAGTCATAATTATTTTAATGATAGAGGAGTGTTCTACAATCAGACATGTGGAACAGCCATTGGGACCAGGTTTGCGCCTAGCTATGCAAACTTATATATGGGCAAATGGGAGAACCTATTTTGGGACTCCTGCCCAGCAGGCGCAGACCTGGTCCTCTACAAGAGATACATAGATGATATCCTCATTGTGTGGAGGGGGTCTGTGGAAGACCTACAACACACTATAAGTGTGATGAATAATAACATAATGAATTTGAAATTCACACACAAAATAAGTAGGAATAACATTCACTTTCTGGATTTAAATATAAACATAAAGAAAGGAAGACTCTCGACCTCTACATACTTTAAGGATGTAGATTGTAGTAACTATATCCACCAAACCAGCTGTCACCATCATAGATGGAAATCGAATATCCCAAAAGGGCAGCTAATGAGAATCAGGAAGAACTGTTCTGACACAGTTAAAGGGAGAGAACAATCAGAAATCCTAAAAGAAAGGTTTGTGGACAGGGGATACAATGAAAAAACTATAAACAAAATAATAGAGGAGGTGGAGATAATGGACAGAGGGTCCATGTTGAAATATAAAGATAAGATTCCAGATGGGGACAACACCATACAGGTGCCTTTCTTCTCTGAATACAGCGAAAATAGGTTTATAATAGAAAAAATCATCAAAAAAACATTGGCACTTCCTCAAAGAGGATAATATCATTGGGAAAGATCTAAATGAATCTCCCACGTTTATATATCGGAAAACAAAAAATCTTAAAACAATAATCGCCCCAAGTGTTCGTACGATCACCAAAAAGACCAAAAAAAATTATCCATATGGTAAACAAATAAAAGGCTTCTTTCCATGTCACTCATGTAAAGCCTGTAAACATGGCAAGAAAAGTTACACCTTCAAATCAAAGGTTACACATGAGTCTTTCAATATGAAAGAGGTTATTAGATGTCAGGACACAGGCATTATATACTTGATAGAATGTGGATGCGGATTACAATATGTTGGGCAAACGTCTAGGAAACTTAGAGACAGAATCCGTGAGCACATCTTACAGATAAAATGGGGTAAAGAAGATTTCCCACTATACAAGCACTTCAAAGAAATACATAAAGGCAGTAAAAAACCTTTAAATATATGGGTATTAGTAGACCACTGAAAAACTGGAGAGGGGGGGTTTTGAAAGACAACTTCTAAAAGTGGAATCAAAGTGGATTTTCCTTTTAGACTGCACTTTTCCAAAAGGCTTAAATAGCAACACAGAAATATTTCATTTACCCTATTCCACTTCAGAGTACATGATAGACTTAGTGACAATAATATAGTGTAATGGGTGAAGAAAGTGGACCATCTAAGGTATATGCTCCCACTCCATTTTTTCACTTAAATTTCCCAATCTATTAGCCTACTTCTGGATTGGTAATGAATGGCAAGTTGATACATAGATATCTAACATACCCATCCATCTTATACAATATAGATAATATGGGAGTGCATTATGTATTTATCTATTACATCATTTAGATCGCTGGAATGTATTACTATTAATCTATTAATTTATTATTATTATTTTTTCCGGACTCTCAGAACAACCGATCCCTAAGGTTGAACTTAAAACATCAAAGGCTAACTCCCACACAATATGTAGAGATATTTATCATTTTAAGGTTTAAGTATGGAATATCAATTGACCATCAAGTGTAATATCTCTATATGTGTATACGAATTTACCACCAGGATATATATAAAGCATGCATTATCATGCAAAATGTGTATATATATTAATTGCCATCTATAGTTATGTCTCGCCATGGATAAATATTATCCTTTACTTAGTTGTGCATTTTTCAACTAACTAATTCACATCGGAAACTATGTAAATTCAAATAAAATGTACAGATACACTTCACACCCGAGAACCTGAGCCAATAATACCATTCATATTTTTATTTTTATAAATATTTTTTATATTTTTGACATTAACATTTATATATATTTCTTACATATACTCTTTTTCTACCTAAACCCTACATATTTAAGCCATCTGCTTATTGCCGCCAAGATAAACACGCCACATGTTACAACACAACGGCGCAAAACCGGAAGTGTACGTAAACGTTATGACGTCACTTCCAGTTAGATCAAACATCCGGTAAAAACATCCGGTAAGTTAGTACACACAGAAGAAAACCATGTTGTAATCCAATAAGAGAGAGAGATATACAATCTATAATACATCCGGGGCAAGCAAGAGGCATTACATATGGGTCATACCTGAACTTAACAGTGTTTTTTGGCACAAATTTTATGGCGCAATTTTCGGGATACCCAATTGGCTAAGATAATTCATTTAAGGTAAGATTACCAGAAAGCTGATACCAGTCTTGAGAAAGGTCCCTGCGGACCAAAACGCGTAGATTGTTACTTGTATTACGGCTCAGGCTCTTTTGGTGAGTAAAATACCTATATTTTTCATTTGTAGTAGCTTTATTGCACTATGTCCATCTTTATATTTTTCATAGGATCTTGATGTCATCATATATTATCCAAATTCACTTTGGGAAGAGGATCATCACTAACTACTAGAACACATTTCACTATTTTTTATTACATTTGGGATATCACTCATTTTCAGGATACTAAGGATTTATTTAAGGAAAAAACTCTTTTGGACTATTTTTAGGTGTACACCTTTTACCATTGTTTTATTGTTGATCACATATCACTTTTTTCACAAATTTATATTTTTACATTTTTTATTCCATTTTTTTGATTATTTAACATTTTTCTTTTTTTCATTTTTTCAAGCTCTTTTGAGAATTTTACTTTTTCGATTCACCCACATACATTTTTTCCATCACCAACACTGAACTACACAATAGGATTGGAACACCATTTTGGATTTTCATTTTTTAACTCCTTCATATGGACACATACCTGGACTTCTATATAACAGACATATTTATTTGACTAATTGTGATTCATTGTGATCTTAGTTGCTCTTACCAATATTAGTTTAGGAATATTAGGTATAGTAGAAAGATAGGTTTTGTGTAATTCCAATTGGTTTTACATATCCATTTGTTTTATATTACCACCTGTTTTTATATATTCATTTATTTTACATTGTAACCCTAATAAATGCTATTAATTTTATAAATTTTACACACTATAGGTCCTATTATTATTTATTTATTTATTAACTGATCGTGGACACCACCTTAAGCAATATATCCCCTAATAGGGATATTGTAGCGCTGACTCATGGCATTTTTTCTTACTGGTTAATCGGAATCTGGTTGGGAGATTTCGCCTTTCTGAGTAATAGCCTGTGTGGTTGTTTATTGTGGCACTGTATGATAAACTTCTAAACAATTTCAGTGCCCACTTTGTGCCCAAAAGAAATGTGATTCATGAGAGGGCTTGTTTTCACAAACGTGCCTAGCATGTGGGAGAATCTGTGGAGTCATTAATGCGCAGCCTGTATGAACTAGCTGAATTCTGTTTGGTGTTGCTAAAGAGGAACAAATCAGAGACAGAATAGTTATAGGAATTGCAGATGCTGAAGTCTCACTGAAGCTACAGTTGGAGGCTGATTTAACATTGGATGGGGCTATTAGGATGGCCCACCAGAGTGAACTGGTGAAAAAGTGCTGATCTGAGGTCTGAGAGTATTGTGGATGAAATGCAGCAGTTTAGGAGGGCTGCTAGTGAAAGGCACAGTGTGAGCGGTAGACCAAGGGCAACAGATAGGCCCAGAAGCGGATGGGTGCAGCATGCCCACTGCACACGGTGCGACCGTACCCATGATTAGATTGTCATATGTCCTGCTAAAGACAAAAGATGTAGAAAATGTAACCGAATGGGCCATTTTGAAGTGGTGTGCAAAACTGAATATATTAAGGAGATGCAAGTGGATAGCGACCAGGAGGGCCAAGAAGTGTCCTTTGTAGGGTTTGTTGTTGAACAGCCTGGTTCAGATGAAGATTTGAGGGTTACTCTTACTGTAATGGGAGCCAAAGTTGCCTTTAAGATTGACACAGGAGCAGACATCACTGTTATATCCCTTGCAGCATTCATAAAACTGCCTCGACAGCCTCAGCTGGCGAAAGTTACAACAAAAGTCCATAGTCCTGGTGGCCGCATTGATTGTGCGGGGAAATTTCTTGCCAGCTGCAAGTACAAGCAGAGGAAATTCACCATATGGGTGCATGTGATTAGAGGTCGGTGTGTTAACAACCTATTGAGCAGAAAAGCAGCCTGTGGTTTGGGCCTAGTCACCAGAGTGAATGAGATTTCAGAAGATATGTTTGGTGAATTGAGCCTACTGAATTGCAACCCAGTCCGAATATCACTTAAAAGTGACGCAGTCCCATACAGCATTACCACTCCACGTAGAATTCCATTCCCACTCATGCCTGCAGTGGAGAAGGAGCTTCTGCGTATGAAGAATATGGGAGTTATTGAAGAGGTTGTTGAAGCAACTGACTGGTGTGCACCCATTGTGCCTGTTGCGAAGAAAAATGGGAAAGTACGCATCTGCGTAGACTTGAAAAGGCTGAATTAGGCGGTGAAGAGAGAGAGATATGTGCTGCCGACACTTGAAGACATAGCTCCGAAATTGGCTGGGGCGAAGTTCTTCTCAACACTGGATGCTTCCAGCGGCTTCTGGCAGATACCCCTAGATCCAAAGTGCTGCAAACTGACTACCTTTATCACACCGGTAGGTCGGTTTTGCTTCTGCAAACTCCCCTTCAGGATATCCTCTGCTCCGGAAACCTTTCAAAGAGAAATGAGTTCTCTCCTAAGAGACTACGTGGGTACGGCAGTTGTCATGGACGACATCTTAGTGTATGGGTCTACATTGTGGGAACATGATCAGCGATTGAGCTGTGTGCTGCAGACTATTAGAGAGTCCGGGCTGAAGCTAAATAAAGAAAAATGCCATTTTAGGAAAGCTGAGTTATGTTACTTTGGGCATATCATCAATGGGGATAGCATCAAGCCAGACCCCGAGAAAATGTGTGCTATTGAACAGATGAAAAGTCCTTCTGATGTACATGAGCTGAGACAAATATTGGGCCTTGTAAATTATGTGGGCAGGTTCCTTCCAGATTTATCCACAATACTGCACCCTATCACAGAGTTGCTAAAGAAAGATGTTGCCTGGGTCTGGGGACCTTCACAGGAAGAATCTTTTATGCAGGTCAAGTCCCTGCTGGGGTCTAACCACAGTCTTTTGGAAGGGTCGTAGAACCCCAACACTGGGGCACAGTGTTGGGGTTCTACCCTTCCAAAAAGACTGTGGTTAGTGCTGATGCGAGCAGTTATGGGTTAGGGGCCGCCCTCCTGCGGTTGAATGAGAACAAACTACAGCCCATCGCCTACTGTTCATGTACACTGACGGTTGCTGAGTCAAAATATGCCCAAATTGAGAAAGAGTGCCTGGCTGCAGTTTGGGCCTGTGAGCGCTTTCAGTGTTACCTAGTGGGTTTAGAGAAATTTAGTCTGGAGACTGACCATAAACCGCTAGTTCCTCTAATCAACTCCTATGATATTGATAAAACACCCCTAAGATGCCAGAGACTTCTAATGAGGCTGCTCAGGTTCAACGTCCAGGAAGTGCATGTGCCGGGGAAACAACTGGTTGTAGCAGATACACTTTCCAGGCTCCCACTGGCTGCTGCTGAAGAATCTTCAATGGAATCAGATGTGAAAGTGTATGTAGATTCAGTTCTGGCCTCCAAATCCATTTCTTCAGGGAAGCTAGAACAAATAAAAAAAGAGACATATTTAGATACAGACCTTCAAGAAGTTATAAAGTACATAAAAGAAGGTTGGCCCGAAAGTCGGGCAGCCTGGATATCCTTAAGTTCTTACATGTCAGAAAGGTTGCAGCTCATGGAGCTGGATGGGTTGGTGCTGTTCCAGGACCGCATTGTTATTTCTGTTAGCATGCGGCAGGAGATGTTAAACAGGATTCATGATGGCCACTTAGGCATTACAAAGTGCAGAGAAAGGGCAGCTACGGCAGTTTGGTGGCCTGGGATCAGTTCCGACATTGCAAGCCATGTGTCAAAATGTGAATGGGAGCCCTTGATTTCTACTCCGCTGCCTGCAGGCCCGTGGCAGAAAATAGCTGCTGATTTGTGCGAACTGTACGGGAAAAAGTACCTAGTTGTGATCGACTACTATTTCAGGTATTTGGAAATTGCACCTTTGAATGAAATCACAAGTCAAGCCGTTATCACTCGCCTCAAGAGCTTGTTCGCCCGGTGGGGCATACCAATGGAGTTGGTGAGTGATAACGGAATGCAGTTTGCTTCCACAGAGTTCAGTCTTTTCAGCAGAGAATATGATTTTTTACACTCCACGTCAAGTCCACATTACCTGCAGGCCAATGGAATGGCTGAAAGGGCAGTTCAAACAACAAAGTTAATTTTGAAGCAATCTGATCCATACCTAGCCCTCTTGTCCTATAGGGCGACTCCCATTCAAGCCACGGGTTTTAGCCCAGCATAGCTGATGCTAGGACATCAGATTCGCACCACCTTATCCTCTGTAGGTGTCTTCCAGCCAACTGGCTCTATTCCTCAGGACGAGGTCCTTAGGAGGGATGAAGAGGCAAAAAAGGGGCTATCGACTCTTCTACAACAGGAAATATTCTGTAAAGCCCTTGCAGAAGCTGAATGCGGGGCAAAGTGTCAGAATTAAACTGGATGATGAGAAGAAATGGAAGACGCCTGCTACGGTAATTGGACGCTCTCCAGAACCAAGGTCTTATGTAGTCCTTACTGATGGAGGGACAGTCACACGTAGAAATCGAAAACATCTTCAGCCTGTACCTGAGAGTTTGGAGTTGGATGCGTCTGTACAACCGCCGGTGGGATCCCCTGTTTTGAGAGGTGTGCCTTCCCCACAGCAAGATCACAGCGGGGATACGTCTTTGCCTCCAGCAGACTCTCAATCACCTTCTTCTGTATCAGAGGACAGTTCATGTAGAATTACATCAAGCGGAAGAGTGGTGAAACTTCCGGCCCGATATCGGGATTAGCACTAGATAGAACAGTGACCAGAAGTATGGGCAGAATAATCCCATGGTCACTGTGGACTAGGGTAGTCTACCCCGATGTTCAAGTCAGGATTTAATTCATGTTGTTTATGCAGATATTCTCTTTAGCCTGTTATTTGTTATATACTATACAAAACTGTTGTTGTATGCTTCTTGTATACCTTGTTATTTGTTGTATTCAAATGAAAAAAAATGTATGCTTTGTCCTTTAAAAAGGGGGAAGATGTGATGAGAGTGGGAAACAACCGTAACATTACAAATCGCCACCCCCAAACCCACAAAATAAAAATAAACCTAATCTACCTATTGCCCCGAAAAGGGCATTTGTATGGGCATTGCCCTTAAAAGGGCATTCAGCTCTTTTTCGGCCCATTAAAAATAAAAAATGCCTAACCTAATAAAAAAAAACACCCCAAAAATAAAAAAAAATATTCCTATTCTAATACCCATTTAAGAAAAAAAAAAAAAAAAACACTGCAAAATAAAAAACCCTAATCTATAAAAAACTACCAATAGCGATGTTGGGGGCAGCAGATTAGGGGTTCATAAATATAATGTAGGTAGGTGGTGGCGGTGTCCGGAGCGGCAGATTAGTGGTTAACATTTTTATCATAGTGTTTGCAATGCGAGAGGGCCTCAGTTTAGGGGTTAATAGGTAGTTTATGGGTGTTTAGTGTACTTTTTAGCACTTTAGTTATGAGTTTTATGCTACAGCGTTGTAGTGTAAAACTCATAGCTACTGACTTTTAAATGCGTTAGGGATCTTGACAGGGTAGGGTGTACCGCTCACTTTTTGGCCTCCGAGGACAGACTTGCAATACCGGCGCTATGGAAGTCCCATAGAAAAAAGACTTTACAAAGTTTACGTAAGTCATTTTGCGGTAAGGCCAAACAAGTGTGCGGTCACCCTAAACCTTCAAGACTCGTAATACCAGCGAACGTAAAAAAGCAGCGTTAGGACCTCTTAACGCTGCTTTTTTACCCTAATGCACAACTCGTAATCTAGCCATAAATTATCCAAAATAATAAAAATTATTCCTATTCTAATACCCCGTTTTAAAAAAAAAAAAATCACTGCAAAATAAAAAAGCCTAATCTATAATAAACTACCTTCAGGGCCTTTTGTAGGACATTGCCCTAAAGTTAACAGCTTTAAAAATTAACAAATTACAACAAGCACCACCTATCATTATAAACCCCCCCACCCACAAAAAAAAAAAACTAACTTGAAAAAACCTTATCTGCCCATTGCCCTGAAAAGGGCATTTGTATGGGCGTTGCCCCTAAAAGGGCATTGAGCTATTTTACTGCCCATTAAAATTAAAAAGCCCTAATCTAAAAAAAAAACACTAACCCCAAAATCGGTACTCACAGTTGCTGAAGTCCAGCAAAAGATCTTCATCCCAGCAGTGAAGCATCTTCATCCAGGCAGCTCCATCTTCATCCATCACGGGACCTTAAAAGGGCATTCATCTATTTTAATGCCCTTAAAAGGGCATTCAGCTCTTTTACTGCCCTTAAAAGGGTATTCAGCTCTTTTTCAGACCATTAAAATAAAAAAAAAGCCCTAATCTAAAAAAAAACACTCTAAATAAACAAAACAATGCCTAACATTAACCCCAAAATCAGTACTCACAGTTGCTGAAGTCCTGCAAAAGATCTTCATCCCAGCGGCGAGGCATCTTCATCCATTACTGGACCGGCATCTTCTTCATCGTGCAGAGGCGGAGCAGTCAAACTGCTGGTGCAACGCCACCCCCTGCAGATTCTCGGCCAATCGTCCGCCAGCAGGGGGTGTCAATCAACCCGATTGTATTCGACTGGGTTTATTTCATGCGATCTCTGTCCGCCTCCTCAGAGCAGGTGGACAGGTTATGGAGCAGTGGTCTTTAGACGGCTGCAAGCTCCATACGGAGCTTGATAAATGGGCCCCTTAGTATCCAAACCCATTTTGAATTGTAATCACAATCCACTGACACCACTTTAGAGTTGTATTTTCATATATGGGCTAGATTCATTAAGGCTCTATTCATTGCTCTTGGCTGTGATGATTTCCCTTACACACTGTACAAAGGGGTTCATTCAAGACAAACTAACATTAAGAGGTGTAAAATGAACATTGTATATGCCAGGCTTGGTTGGATTCACAGTTTCCATCCTGCTAAATATTTAAGAACCGAAAACACGTTTACGGGAAGGAACATCTCTAGTAAAAACTTTTTCTCGGCTGTGGGCATTTAGTGTCCAAATCCATTTTGGATTCAATATCATTCAAAAACGCTTGTCAGGAGCAGATACTGGAAAGATTGAGATTGAGGTCAAAATGTTTTATAGTCTATTGTTTGTGTGTTTAAGTGACCAAGCACATAGTTTAGACTTTTTCAGCCATGAGAGTGACAAGCTTGGCTTTCACAAAAGTTTTTGCCTTAAACTATAGATAACATACACCCAAATTACGAGTTTTGTGCTACACAGGGTGCGAAACTAACGCCCAAAAATTTGCGTTATTGCATTCTCCATAGCGCTGCCATTGTGAGTTACTGAAAAGCCTCCTTGTGCTGTGCGTTATGGTGCGTTAAGCTCCATACCGCACAAAAGCCAAGAGCTGAGTTTACGTGCTCATGCACGCTTTCCCCCATAGACATCAATGAGGAGAGAGTGTTAGAAAAAAAACAACACCTGCGATCACAGAATGGAGATCGCTGTAATGCAACCCCGTTGATGTCTATGGGGAAAAGAAAATTACGTTTGAATGTAACACCCTAACATAAACCCCAAGTCTAAACACCCCTATTCCGCTGCTCCCCAACATCGCTGACACTAATAAAAGTTATTAACCCATAATCCGCCACTCCCCGACATTGCAGACACTAATAAAAGTTATTAACCCCTATTCTGCTGCTGCTCGACATTGCCGCTATTTCGTCGCTCCCTGACACTAATAAAAGTTATTAACCCCTAAACCACCGGCCCCCCACATCGCCAACACTATAATAAAGTATTAACCCCTAAACCTCCATTCCCCCACATTGTAACTACTAAAGGAAACCTATTAACGCCTAAACCGGCGCCCCTCCACATCGCAAAACACTAAATTAAACTATTAACCTAAACCTGAAACCCCCCTAACTTTAAATTAAAATTAAAATATAACTATCTTAAAATAAATAAACTTACCTGTGTAATAAAAAAATCTAAGTTTAAACTATAAATTAACCTAACATAACTATTATAATAAAATTAAAAAACTACCATTTAAAAAATCTAAAATAACAAAAAATAATAAATACTAAATTACGAAAATTAAAAAACACTAAGCTTACAAAAAATAATAAAGGGGCATTTGTATTGGCATTGCCCTTAAAAGGACATTCAGCTCTTTTACTGCCCTTAAAAGGGCATTCAGCTCTTTTACATTTGCCCAAAGCCTTAATCTAAAAAAAAAACACCCCAAAAAATGAAAAAAAAACTAACACTAACCCCATAAAATCTACTCATGGTTCCTGAAGTCCAGACATCCATCTTCATTCAGGCGGCGAGAAGTCTTCATCTAGGCGGTGACACCTTCATCCATCTTGGGGACGTCTTCTATCTTCATCCCCATGGCACGGAGCAGAGTTATCCTTGAAGACATCCTGCGTGGAGCATCCTCTTCATAAGGTCACCGCCGTATACTGAAGTTGAATGCAAGGTAGCTGTTTCAAAATGGCGTACCTTGCATTCCTATTGGCTGAAACAGCCAATAGGATGAGAGCTACTGTTTTGAACAGCCAATAGGATTTCAGAAGCTCTCATCCTATTGGCTGATTTAAATTTGAAGAATCAAATCAGCCAATAGGAATGCAAGGTACAACATTTTGAAACTGCTACCTTGCATTCAACTTCAGTGTATGAAGAGGACGCTCCGTGCAGAATGTCTTCCATAAAAGCTCCGCTCCACGCCGCCGGGATGAAGATAGAAGACATCCCCGAGATGGATGAAGATCATTTTTTGGGTGTTTTTTTTTAGATTAGGGCTTTGGGCAATTGCAAAAGAGTATAATGCCCTTTTAAGGGCAATGCCCATACAAATGCCCCTTTAGGGGCAATGGGTATCTTAGGACATTTTAGCGTTAGGTTTTTTTATTTTGGGGGTTGGTTGGGTGGGGGGGTTACTTTTAGGTGGGGACTTAAAAAAATTTAAGGTAAAAGAGCTGTTTAACTTAGGGCAATACCCTACAAAAGGCCCTTTTAAGCACTATTGGCAGTTTATTATATGTTAGGGGGTGTTTTTATTTTGGGGGGGATTTTTTATTTCTATAGGGCTATTAGATTAGGTGTAATTGTTTTTATTTTTGATAATTTTGTTTATTATTTTTTGTAAGTTTAGAGTTTTTTTATTTTTCGTAATTTAGTGTTTATTATTCTTTGTAATTTTAGTTTTTGCAAATATTTTTTTAGTGTTAGGTTTTTTAAATTTGTATTTAGGTTTTTAATAGGTTGTATTTTTTTATTTTATTAGAATAGTTATGTTAGTTTAATTTGTAGTTTATGCTTAGTTTTTTTTTTATTTCACAGGTAAGTTTATTTTTTTTAACCCCTTAAGGACAAGGCCATTTTTCAATTTCTTTCCCTTAAGGACCAGGGCTATTTTTACATTTCTGTGGTGTTTGTGTTTAGCTGTAATTTTCCTCTTACTCATTTACTGTACCCACACATATTATATACAGTTTTTCTCGCCATTAAATGGACTTTCTAAAGATACCATTATTTTCATCATATAATTTACTATAATTTTTTTTTATTAAATATGAGGAAAAAATTGAAAAAAAACACACTTTTTCTAACTTTGACCCCCAAAATCTGTTACACATCTACAACCACCAAAAAACACCCATGCTAAATAGTTTCTAAATTTTATCCTGAGTTTAGAAATACCCAATGTTTAAATGTTCTTTGCTTTTTTGCAAGTTATAGGGCAATAAATACAAGTAGCACTTTGATATTTCCAAACCACTTTTTTTCAAAATTAGCGCTAGTTACATTGGGACACTGATATCTTTCAGGAATCCCTGAATATCCCTTGACATGTATATATATATTTTTTTTTAAAGACATCCCAAAGTATTGATCAAGGCCCATTTTGGTATGTTTCATGCCACCATTTCACCGCCAAATGCGATCAAATAAAAAAAATCGTTCATTTTTTCACAAATTTTTTCATAAACTTTAGGTTTCTCACTGAAATTATTTACAAACAACTTGTGCAATTATGGCATAAATGGTTGTAAATGCTTCTCTGGGATCCCCTTTGTTCAGAAATAGCAGCTATATATGGCTTTGGTGTTGCTTTTTGGTAATTAGAAGGCTGCTAAATGCCACTGCGCATCACACGTGTATTATGCCCAGCAGTGAAGGGGTTAATTAGGGAGCATGTAGGGAGATTCTAGGGTTAATTTTAGCTTTAGTGTAGTGTAGTAGACAACCCAAAGTATTGATCTAGGTCCATCTTGGTATATTTCATGCCACCATTTCACCACCAAATGCGATCAAATAATAAAAAAACGTTACATTTTTCACATTTTTAGGTTTCTCATTGAAATTATTTACAAACAACTTGTGCAAGTATGGCATAAATGGTTGTAAATGCTTCTCTGGGATCCCCTTTGTTCAGAAATAGCAGACATATATGGCTTTGGCGTTGCTTTTTGGTAATTATAAGGCCGCTAAACACCGCTGCGCACCATACATATATTATTGTAGGGAGCTTGCAGGGTTAATTTTAGCTTTAGTGTAGAGATCAGCCTCCCACCTGACACATCACACCCCCTGATCCCTCCCAAACAGCTCTCTTCCCTCCCTCACTCCACAATTGTCCCCGCCATCGTAAGTACTGGCAGAAAGTCTGCCAGTACTAAAATAAAAGGTATATATTTTTTTAAGCATATTTACATATGCTGCTGTGTAGGATCCCCCCTTAGCCCCCAACCTCCCTGATCCCCCCCAAACAGCTCTCTAACCCTCCCCCTCTACCTTACTGGGAGCCATCTTGGGTACTGGCAGCTGTTACATTCATTCCCTCCCCCCTTTCTCCCACTTTTTAACATAAAATGTTTCTGTAGTGTAGTGGTTCCCACCCGCTCTCTCCCCTTGCACGCGCCCGCCCACCGCCTCCCGTGCATGCGTGCACGTCCGTGCGCGCCCCTGACGACCCCGGCCCCGATCCTGCCCCCCTCTTAATCAAAGAAGCCATCGATGGCCGCCCACCCGCCTCCCACTTCGGCTCCCACCCACCAACGATTTTCGGCCATTGATGTCCGTGGCAGAGAGGGCCACAGAGTGGCTCTCTCTGCATCGGATGGGGGAAACATTTTATAGCAGGATGCCTCGATATCGAGGCATCACTGCAATAACCGGAAAGCGGCTGGAAGCGATCAGGATCACTTTAAACCCCTAATGTCGTACAGGGTACGTCGCTGGTCTTTAAAGACCAGTTTGTGCAAGACGTACCCTGTACGACGAGTGTCGTTAAGGGGTTAAAGATAGTTATATTGTAATTTTAATTTAAAGTTAGAGGGGTTTAAGGGTTAATAGTTTAATTTAGTGTTTTGCGATGTGGGGGGCTGGTGGTTAAGGGGTTAATAGGTTTAGTTTAGTAGTTACGATGTGGGGGTCAGGAGGTTTAGGGGTTAATACTTTATTATAGTGTTGACGATGTGGGGGGACAGTGGTTCAGGGGTTAATAGGTTTATTTAGGTGTTGGCGTTGTTGGGGAGCGGCGGATTAGGGGTTAATAACTTTTATTATTGTCGGCGGTGTAGAGGGTAATAGGTTTATATAGTGTTGGCGATGTCGGGGCAGCAGAATAGGGGATAATATGTTTAATATAGTGTTTGCAATGCGGGAGGGTGGAGGTTTACGGGTTAATAGGCAGTTTATGTGCTTTGTAACAGTTTAGTTATGAGTTTTGTGAAATTTTTTTTTTTTGCAAAATCCATAACTACTGCTCTCAGATGGCGGTATGGATCGTGTCGGTATAGGCTGTAACGCAAGCATTTTAGCTGGACCACACAACCTGTAATAAGGTGCAATGTAAAATCCTGCACTCAAACGTCATTTGAGTACAGAATGGACGTTGCATTACAGACTAAAATGCTTGCGGTATAGCTATACCGCCGCGACTCGTAATATGTGTTCCTGGCCATTCCAGCGTAATGGCCAATTTTTCAGTACCGCAAAACTCATAATCTAGCCGATAGTATTGTTTAAAGCACTTGAACTATAAGTGTTTTTGTAATAGGAATATTGTACTACTGTGATAGTGATATTTACAGTGTGGATTATAATGACAGCAAATTCAAAATTAAATATTTATTCAGACAGAACAAGCAATTTTAAACAATTTCCCCATTTATTTATATTATCAATTTTGCTTAGTTCCCTTAATATCCTAGGTGAGTTCAGGAGCATTAACAAACACAATTAAAACAGATTAACATATTTTTTGGAGAAAAATATGTAAATTTCATAACATTCATATGTTAATAATCTGGATAGAATAGCCTTCTTTAAAAGGATATATATCCAGATACACAAAACCAAAATGGTGTAACTCAAATAAAAATTTACAAAGAGAAGGATGCAGAGCGCACAAACACCAATCTGTGTGTACACACATTTAATAATTTAAATAAATTAAAAGAGAGAAGCACTCAACCTGGGAACGAGCAATAGCATAATAGCTTGTTCTATGGCTAGTTACCACCCAAGAAGCAGTCTCTTTTTGCTCAACATGTGCCTTTCACAGAGAACTTTCCTGAAGCATATCAGTTTGATCCTGACTTAACAGTACAGTCCAGCCCCGAAATACCAGGCAGTCCTTCTCTGAACAAGAGAAACTGCAAAACCCCAGATGTACGTTTTGACCTATTGTGGGCCTCATCAGTGAGGTGCAACCATATCCCTCTAGGCACACTGAGCAATGGGTCCACATCTGGATTCCCATGTCACACTTAGGGAGACTTCCCTAAGAGTCATAATTTGCATAAATTAAAAGAGAGAAGCGCTCAACGTGGGAACAAACAATAGAATAATAGCTTGTTCTATGGCTCATTATCAACCAAGAAGCAGCCTCTTTTTGCTCAACATGTGCCTTTCACAGAGAACTTTCCTGTAGCATATCAGTCTGATCCTGACTTAACAGTACAGTCCAGCCCCAAAATACCAGGCAATCCCTCTCTGAACAAGAGAAACAACAAAACCCGAGACTTACATTTCGGCCTAGTGTGGGCCTCGTCAGTGAGGTGCAGCCATATCCCTCTAGGCACACTGAGCAATGGGTCCACATCTGGATTCCCACATCACACTTGGGGAGACTTCCCTAAGAGTCATAATTTGCATAAATTAAAAGAGAGAAGTGCTGGGGGGGCGGAGCCAGCAGGGCATGAGAGAAGATGCATGAAACAGTAGCTCCCGAAAAATCCTCTTAATAATGGCAATTTAACTAACTTGTGGCACCCAAATCAACATCTAGTGTTAACGTAGGAGCTTGTGTTCTACCCAGTAGATAGTTGAAGACCCTTTTTTTTTTTTGCATGTCTGTGATGTGGCAATAGATTGCAAACTCTTACAAGAAACACAAGAGGAGAGTGGAAGGGGCGCCATTTTTTCCCTTATTGGGTGAGGCTAGAGACATGCAATTTAGCTGGGAAGCAGAGTTGTTCCGGATTTGTCATGAGCACTTTGAAAGATTGGACCGTACGTTGCTCTCTGCTTTTCAGGGGGAGACGATCAGAAATTCGTCGGATGAAAAAGAGAGCAGTGTGGCTGAGAAGTCAGTGAAGACCATATCAGTCACATGTTATGCAGCTATAGGCTGTGCAGATCTACCTAGAGGTCCGAAGAATACAAGTTTACATGATGTCTATATCGCAGATCGGGCGGTGAACCTTGCTGAGATGGGAATATGCAAGACGCAAGCATCTGTATTTAAAAACCCTACTGTCAACAAGTTTTTCAGCTTTGCACAGACTAACGTTAAGCCTCTGGCTGATTCTCTGCTGGAGCTACAGCCGCAGCACGCAGATCCCGTCCCACACGTAACCCAATGCCCAAGTTTTAAGATATCATCCTTCAGAAACGTCACTCCATCTATACCTAAAGCTGAAGGGACATCGAAACTTACTCCATGGAACAGCATGCAACTGCTCAGTCTGTATACCTTACAGAGACTATACCCAGCACTTCGTTCTGGCGTGGGATAGAACACTAACTCCATTGGCACGCTGTGTCGCAGTTATATCTCTCATCTCAGTTGAACACTGACAGAGGGAGTTTGCATACAAATGGACAGCTTGCCTGAGCGACAAAAAATAATAGAACTGCCTTACCCTACCGTTATTATAGTTCATTTTGGTTAGTTTTTAATGTTTGCTGTGGGCATAATTTGTTGGTTGTGCTGTGTTGAAGTGCTTTAAACTGGAAGCTTGCATGTAAGAGAATATACATTGCGGTCTTTATACTGAAGCAAGGAACAGGGGTGCTGGGGCGACATTATTGTTTTTCTTGTGATTCTTACTTAGGGCAGAGATTGGGTAGCCTTTTTCCCCCAAACTTAACTAATGAGACTTAGACATTTGCTAGATATCTCCCGTGATATTTACCCAGATTTGCCTTACGACAGACTAGGGATTTAAATTCAAATATCTAGCAATAAGTAAATACCAACTGTGACCACTAGAGGGGAGTCTAGGATTGGTCACAGTTCCCCATTTGCATTAGATGTACGTGAAATTAATCTGGTCTAGCCTTTACAATTACTACATTGCTATTAGACATGTCTCCGATAATTTTGCATTTATTTCATGGGAATTTTGCCTGCTGTCATACACAAAGATTTAGAGTTTTGCGTTAGAAGGGGTGCGTTAGCTACGCGTGATTTTTTTTTCCCCGCACCTTTTAAACAACGCTGGTATTTAGAGTTCTCTGAAGGGCTGCGTTAGGCTCCAAAAAGGGAGTGTAGAGCATAATTTACCGCCACTGCAACTCTAAATACCAGCGTTGCTTACGGACGCTGACAGCTTCAAAAACGTGTTCATGCACGATATCCACATAGGAAGCAATGGGGCAGTTTGAGCTGAAAAAAAACCTAACACCTGCAAAAAAGCAGCGTTCAGCTCCTAACGCAGCCCCATTGTTTCCTATGGGGAAGCACTTCCTAAGTCTGCACCTAACACCCTAACATGAACCCCGAGTCTAAACACCCCTAACCTTATACTTATTAACCCCTAATCTGCCGTCCCCGCTATCGCTGACCCCTGCATATTATTATTAACCCCTAATCTGCCGCTCCGTACACCGCCGCAACCTACATTATAGCTATGTACCCCTAATCTGCTGCCCCTAACATCGCCGACCCCTATATTATATTTATTAACCCCTAATCTGCCCCCCCAACGTCTCCGCTACCTAACTACACTTATTAACCCCTAATCTGCCGACCGAACCTCGCCGCCACTATAATAAATGTATTAACCCCTAAACCGCCTCACTCCTGACTCAAAAACCCTATAATAAATAGTATTAACCCCTAATCTGCCCTCCCTAACATCGCCGCCAGCTAACTTCAAGTATTAACCCCTAATCTGCCGACCGGACCTCGCCGCTACTCTAATAAATGTATTAACCCCTAAAGCTAAGTCTAACCCTAACCCTAACACCCCCCTAAGTTAAATTTAATTTAAATCTAACGAAATAAAATTTATTAAATAAATTAATCCTATTTAAAGCTAAATACTTACCTGTAAAATAAACCCTAATATAGCTACAATATAACAAATAATTATATTGTAGCTATTTTAGCATTTATATTTATTTTACAGGCAACTTTGTATTTATTTTAACTAAGTACAATAGCTATTAAATAGTTAATAACTATTTAATAGCTACCTAGTTAAAATAATTACAAAATTACCTGTAAAATAAATCCTAACCTAAGTTACAATTAAACCTAACACTACACTATCAATAAATTAATTAACTAAACTATCTACAATTATCTACAATTAAATCAACTAAACTAAATTACAAAAAAAAAAACACTAAATTACAAAAAATAAAAAAAGATTACCAGAATTTTAAACTAATTACACCTACTCTAAGCCCCCTAAAAAAATAACAAAGCCCCCCAAAATAAAAAAAATGCCCTACCCTATTCTAAAATAAAAAGTTAACAGCTCTTTTACCTTACCAGCCCTTAAAAGGGCCTTTTGCGGGGCATGCCCCAAAGAAAACAGCTCTTTTGCATTTAAAAAAAACATACAATACCCCCCCCCAACATTACAACCCACCACCCACATACCCCTAATCTAACCCAAACACCCCTTAAAAAAACCTAAAACTAAGCCCCTGAAGATCTCCCTACCTTATCTTCACCACGCCGGGTATCACCGATCCGTCCAGAAGAGGGTCCAAAGTCTTCATCCTAT